>NW_010259556.1:0-43856 GCF_000690775.1 Eurypyga helias
ATCCAGGTGCTTGGAAGGAGAGCTGAGCTGCTGAGAAAATAAAATTATTTGTTTAAAATTTTTTGCTACACTGGAGGCCCAGGGAGTAATAAATCAGTTTACCTGTCCTTTAAGGAGTCCGCTAGGGAAATTCACAGACTAGTAAAACTTGTTTCTGTACCCAACGAACATCTGCAGGCATAAAACCTTCATAACTGAAAACAGAAATGACAAGAAAAAAATCTTAAAAGGAGCATCCCTCTGCCTCTAATGCTCAATCTGAATATGTAAAGGAAAAATGGGAGTTGGTTGATTTTGTGTATTCAGCATTATAAGGTGCATCTTGTATGAAGTGTAATACAAACTTTGTGGGCAATTTGCTTAGCTCAAAGTAACACCGTTAAAAGAAACAGCAATAATCAGCTTAAGATAAAACCTTTATAGGAAACAGCACCAACTGGCTCCCACTGTAGGCGCAGGAGGAGGACAGGCGAGCTGGCGTGCCTCGCGCTGGGGTAATCCCCATGCGGGAGGCAGTCGCAGGGCCAGTATCTGCACCACACGTGAGCTGGTGGTTTCACAGCACGGTGTTCTCAGCCTGCTGCCTTTCAGACACACTGCAGCATCTCATAAGAATTCACAGCAAAAGGCAAGCTTTCTTTTATCCCAGCAGGCAATGAAATGGATAGCTGGCTGTTTACAGAGGTGCTTCATCAAGCCCACTATAAGCCATGTGCATGATGCAGTTAACACAGTGAAGTCACTCTGTTCCAAAATATTTGAATTAATTATTATTTATCCTAAAGAGAACTGTAATGTAGTATTAGCCAAAGCAAAATCTGGCAGTTGAAAGGTTATAGTGGACAGGCTCTCTTGCACTAAAAGGCTGATCTTTATTAGTCCTGCTACAAAACTATTTGCGTTAGTAGATATTAGCATCCAGTTTATGTTGACAATGCTGTGCAAGAAAACAGTGCCAACAATTTAAGCTAGTTTTGTTAGTCTAAACACACATATGAATGATTTCATGTTTTTCCTCCTTGACTGTTCAACAGAACATTCTCTTCCTTTTTCTAAATTATTCTCATTTCTAGTTATTGTGCAGAATTTAGAAATGAACAGAATTAGTATCTATAGGATAGCTGCAATGGAAAAGTGAATTACAATTAGATATTTAGATGTTGCTGTAGTGTAGCAATTGCACACCCTTACATGGCTCCAGGGAGACTTTATAGCGCCTTCCAGTACCTGAAGGGGCTACAAGGAAGCTGGGGGGGGACTTTTTACAAGGGCCTGTAGCGACAGGACAAGGGGTAACGGGTACAAATTGAAAACGGGGAGGTTTAGATTAGATATCAGGAAGAAGTTCTTCATGGAGAGGGTGGTGAGGCACTGGAACAGGTTGCCCAGAGAAGCTGTGGATGCCCCATCCCTGGAAGTGTTCAAGGCCAGGCTGGATGAGGCTTTGAGCAACCTGGTCTAGTGGAAGGTGTCCCTGCCCATGGCAGGGGGGTTGGAACTAGATGGTCTTTAAGGTCCCTTCCAACCCAAACCATTCTACGATTCGGTGAGTCTAATGGGAAAACTCTGGAATATGTTATGTTGCTAGACTGCTGAAGGCTGGGACCAAAAGAAAATGTCTTTGATTTTTTTTTTTTTAATTATTTTTTTGTCAGACTTGCTATCAGGATTGGCATATGCAGCTCTGTGATGATCCGAGTTTGATTCATTCAGAGGTTAACTCAAATTTTTGTTTAAAACTGTGCATGAGAGGTCACTCAGCATATCCTTTGATCATTCCCTCAGCAGATCTGACGTACTTGCCTCATTGGATGCCTTTTGGAGAATTGTAAAATGTGATAATCTACATGCTGTATTGCATTAGAAAAGTCAAATGTTTTCCTTTCATCCTTTTGCCATTATTTCCTTTTATGAAGTTTGATGAACATCCTACAGAGAGGTCTGATGCTCCCCTTGTGTCCCCAAAAAGCCCTAGGAATGGCTGTCCTAGGACAGGAGTTTGGGGCCACAGTCACAAAAACATATATACCGCATCATGGGTGACATGGTGGTTGGGCTAAACTGAAGAGAGAACTGGGAGAGACCAATGACACAAGGGTTCATGGTATAAGGGCTTCTGAAGAAGTGAAGACACCTTTTTTTGGCTCCAAGATGACTTGAGGCACTTCTTGGACTCTGAGAGTAGGTTAACCATTTCTATAGAAATAGCTGTGTTTTGTTTGTGCCATATATATAATGGAGATGGTTTCCGAAGGCTGACAGATCATGCAGATTTGTGAACTGCAAGAAATTATTAGTGTTATTGTATCACTGGAGGTAATAATTAAGTAACTTAGACTTCTAAATACTCTGAAGTAAAGAGAATAAAATGAAAGATCACACACTGCCATCAATTTGAAGAACTTTATCCAAAACCACAACTTCGGTTCATTAATAACAAAACTTGGTGTTTACACCATAGTAAAAGAATGAGCCAATACAAAGTACACACATAGTGAAAGCAGTCAATAACTGGAAAAGAATATAACAGGAGCTTAAAAGAATACATTTCTATTAACTAAGCTCACTAGGTACAGTAAACTTAGAGAAAACAGGGCATTTTTAAAGTTGTTTTTCTCTTTACAGATATAGATCCACATTTCAAGAACGATCATTACAAGAGTAAACATTTTTCTTTAAATCAACCCATATACTACAAAAACAATACAGAGAAGCCCTGCAAACCTGTTAGTGTACAAAACAAGGTAGCAGAGATAAAGCACATGAGAATTAAATTGTCAAGGATTATTACGAAAAAGAACAGTGCATACTAAAGGGCTCCTGTACAGCTGTTCAACGTGAGCTGAAGGATGTAATTTCCATGTGACACTGATTTTGCTTGAAGTACTGGTGTTTTCAGATGTGTCACTAGTTAGCTTACATTGAAAAAAAAAAAAAAAGCGCAGTGCCAATTAGGCAATAGTTGAGATAACTAAAAACCAAATGTTATAGGCTACCTCCCAAAGGTTAGCTTATATTGAAAAGAAAAAAAAAAAGCAGTGCCAATTAGGCAATAGTTGAGATAACTAAAAACCAAATGTTATAGGCTACCTCCCAAAGCTAGCTATTGGATTTATTTACATTGGTTTAAAATTTCACTGAGGCATTGCACTCCACTCCTTCCAAACTTTGTAACTTCAGAACTGAAAGAAATCTTAAGTGACATAACAAATATTTCTCAGGTTAGGTGCCAGACAATAGAAAAAAATAGTGCAACTGTTTGCTATGTTATATACTCTTCCAGCATATTTATCAAAATATTCAGACTTGTTTTATATTACCTTCTCATTTAAAAAAATACAGCATTCTGCTTTCTTGCTTTCTTTTGATTAGGAAATGAAGGACATCTTTAGATATATTTAAAATATAACACCAGCAACTTGGATCTAATCCTGCAAGTTGGTCCACAGAAGTGGATGTCAGAAGTGTAGATATGTTATTAATCCAGTTGACTCAGGTGGAGGCAAAGATCCCTCTGGACAGAGCAGCTTTTGCAGGCTCAGGGAATTCGATCATCCTTATGAAGGCAGTAACTGAGAAGAGTTTTAGGACCACATCTGTAAACAGTTCAATCTTATTCACTCATTAGTGTGACTGAACCCTACTAGAAATGCAACATCACCTTACTGACTGCAGCTCAGGAAGGCTCCCAGAAGTGATACTAGAACAAGCAGGGACTTGTGAGGGTGGCTGTTCAGCAATCCTGGTTCTGGCCAGGGAATACACGTCCTTTTGTTCACAGTGAGATTTTGAAACATGCTACCTAGCTACTGCAGCTTGGCCGTGCATCTGAAAACGACAGGTGTGACTAGGTTTGACACCCCCATGGTGCAGCATATTGTGGTGGTTGTACTTCACTGAATTAGGCTACTGGTTAACGGCCCTGACCCTACCGTAAATCACATGGAGCGTTTCAGGTCTCCTGTGTATGGCACTTCCACTGCCCTTGCCCTATCCCAAGCACATTGCCGCTGATTCTGATTTGCTAAGAATAACAAGGGACTTTGGGTTGAGGAAAGCCCAGTACATTATGTCTGAAGAGCAGGGCAGTATATTTACAAAATCTGAATTTCTAAAAGGTAGTTTTGGGTTGTATGGATACTGACAATATAGTTGCCAAGTTTCTCGGTCATGTTACACTTCTGTTTGGGGGAAACACTTTGTGGTTTGCCAAGGCAGATAGTGATTAAGATCTTCCTACAAAAGAGACCTTACATCACTGATCTTTGCACTTACTGTCAATGAAGGTCAGTCAAGGAGGTGGTTAAGAAGGGCTGAAGAACATCGCTGGCTTCCAAATATTTGCATGCTCTGCTACAAAGGAATGAAAAGAACACAGAGAAGACAAGGGAAGAAATAAAAGGAAGGCATAGAGACACGTGGTGGTGACAAGGGGTTTAAAGGGATGGATGAGAGTTCACAACAGGATAGTGGGGGGAGGAATGAGGAATGATGCAGCCTAAAGGACTGGGTAATGACTTTTGAGAAATTCCCGAGAAGTGACTTGTCTCTATTCTCATCCTTTGTTAATTGTGGGTAATAGTAAGATCCCCTTTGGTGCCCACTGACGTAAACTGTGGATTAAAATGACGTGATGCTACTGTAGAGTAGATGCTTAAGAAACCTAGGTGTTTTTTCTTTTGCAGAGAGATTAAGCAGAGCTTTAGAAGGCAAATCTCACATGATTTCCAGCAATATGGTAAGCTTTTTAAGTATTTTCTACAACTGAAAAGTATCTTCACTAGTGGACTGCATAGGAAAGATAGAATGGGTGGCACAATGCTCTCAAGAATTCCCAGAAAGATGGAGACACCATTTGTGCCCATAAAAAAGGGCATCTACCTTGGTTCGAACAGATGACCTCTGTCAATGACGCTCAGGCAAACCTGTCTTCAGAAGATGTCGTTCAGATGATTAGATTTGTGGCAGGTTTGTGTTATCAGGGTTTTTTTCTTTCCCAGTTCCTGGCTGTATTGCTGTAATTCCCAAAACAGGTTGCTGCAAAGTAGGTCTGGTCACACTGCCCCAGCGTAAATACACTGGTACAGGTCAGAATGAGATAAAATTATCATGTATTTTGTTCTGCAAAGGCACATATTCCCCTGGAGTTTCCTATGTAGATAATTGGACACTTTCCTCCTCCTTTGTGCCTGAAGGGCCAAAACCTAAAATGGGACATGGTTGGTCCCTAGCTGTTAGGAGTTCCCACCATGTCCAGAGATAGCATAGCGATAACTTCACTTTCAGTTGGAAAGAAAGACAAGGAAAAAGGCGAAGAAGGGGCTGTATGAGAAAACACAAAAAGTTAGTGTCAGATCAAGGGCAGTAGGAGACTTTAAGGCTTTGATTTCTTTAAGATGTTCCTAGCTCAGGGGCAAGAGGAATAATGACATGTTGAAACATCCCTATCTTTGGAACAATGCACAAATAACAATGTACTTAGCAGAATATTGATCTCTGGTCCTTTTTATGCGAATACAATAAATGTACTTGTTTCCCTGAGGATTGGCAAGCTGTAAGATGAGGAGGGACATGCTGTACCTGATGGTTAGTTCACTTAAACTCAGCTCAGGCTGTGCCCTGGAAGCCATCAGGGCTCCAAGGGGCAGAGCAGGAGTTAATGAAGCGCTCAGCTCTGCCTGTCAGAACCCTGATGTCTGACATTATCACCAGGGGACCTGACTGCCCTTTTCCTTTCTGCATGTTAACCAGATGAAATCCAATTCTCCAGAGCTATGAATGCTCCAAAAACACAGAATCATTTTGATCTGGGGTTCTGGTTTTTGGCCTATTTATCTCAATAATGGAAATCGTCCTTAAAAGGAATAATTTTCCAGATTATGCTCTGTGATTAGCCACAGGAAACCCAGTTAAATTACACTGGATAAACAGACAGAGCTATGTGAAATTAATAACTCTCAGCATGCTGCAGAGAAATGTGAAGAGGATATTAACAACTGGAATCGTTTAAGAAGAGCATAATGAAAGCTTCTAATAATAGGCAAAATACATAACAACTTATAGACCAAGGACTCCTGTTCTTGTTGGGTCCCAGACACAAAGGCACATTTTCCCCTTATCTTCAAATGAATGTTTAGGATAAGACTATAATGGCTGGCTGCTTCTATTCGCTCTTGATCTGGCACTTGTTACTACAGGCTGCTGAGCAGTTTGGTGGGATGCTGACGGCCCTCAAGTCCCATTGCAAACAAGGATTTTGGAGAGGGGATCTCATTACTTCTGAAGCATCTATCAGCTCACTTGGCCACTCAAATGGATAAACACATTATTTGTAGCAGGTGAGTCTCTCTGCTACTGTTGTTTCATCAGTTTTAAAAATCTGTAGTTCAGTTTTGCAAGTGTGTTGACACAGAAATACATCCTCCTCCCTCATTTTATATTAGGAAGATGTTAATGCTATGGACAAGCACAGACTCCTAGCTCTACAGATAAGAATATAACAGGTTTAGCTGTGTGGGTTTCCCTACCCTGTTCTCCTATCTAATGTGCCTTTGCACCCACCTTTAGTCTCTGCTGTGCTGGGTTCATACAGCTAGGAGTCTAGCACTGCATATAGAAAGTGCTTTGCTTTGTCTAGTACAGAGCAAACTCCACTCAGGATCTTGCAACTTATCTGTGCTAAATGCTTTTACTTAAAGCACAGATCTGTAAGTGGAATCCTGCTCTCATGGTGACACACAAAGCGCTCAGCAAAGCACAGAGCTCTCTTCTTCCACAGCTTCAGAGGATAGCTCTGAGGAATCCATTTGGATTTCCTCATCAGCTCTCAGTGAGTGACAGCAGTTATCCAACTGCCTGGCTCCAAGGAAAGGAGAAGCTACAGTGCTCCGAGCCAAGCTGTGCTGACAGTTCAGAGTACAACGTTTGTCCACATAAAGAAGTTTTCACAGGACCATACCTATGCACAACGTTTGTCCACATGAAGTTTTCACAGGACCATACCTATGAAACATCCACTATTCATCCACTTCTCCACTCCCCTCTGTGGATTCTCTGAACTTAATGATGGATGAGTCTCCTTTTCCAGTGGAGAAACAGAAAACCTGCACAGGTAGTGTCTTTAACTGTGAGACAGAAATGCCTGCACTTGCTGCCTGCACCCAGTTTGCCATGTCACCCTGTCAAGACAATTACTTTAATTAAAGTTCTATCTGGCCCTTCTTGACAATTCAGCCTTTAACGATGAAAATATGATCTGGATGAGGGAGGCAGAACCTATTGTTTTCTAACACTCCTGCTATTACTAGCAATTTCAAATGAAAGTAGAGTACTTTCTTTGGGAAAAACAACACAAAAGTGTCACTCGACTTCAGTAGCAGGGTGGTGGATTTTTGCGGTTCCTGCTCTAACACTTCATGAGTGAAGAATTCAGTCCAGTGCTTTGGGAAACAGATGCAAAAATTGCTAACTGCACTTAAATTAATATTCTAGGGAATTTAAGCAAAGGACTCCACTGGTAAATTCATTAAGCAGTAGAATAATCCTACTGGGCAAGTACCATAATGTGAAACTATTTTCAATCATGGTGGAAATGTTTGCTCTTCATCCAAAACCAGTGCTTCTAAGATCTACCATAACTCGAGAACCTACAGAAGCACTGAAGAATAATTGATATAACTACAAAGGCAACAGAATATCAGAAAAGGTTGGAGACACTACATTACATTAAGCAATATTTCCTAGGATGTACTGGTATGCTAGTACAACAGACCTTCTTGTCCTGCTCAATTCTGTATTGGAAACTTCTCTGCAGCCTTCCAACCTCAATTAATAGTTTGCTTTCTGCTCAGCAAGAATAAGGATGAGTGTAAGAACTGGAAAGGTACACAGTTTATGCAGCTCCCTTGCTTTTTACTGTCCTCTGCCTATGGAGGAACGAATAGCTATTTTAGGACAGTGAAAATCGTCACTTTTGTATCATTCTTAAGACTACAGCCATTTTATTAGACAGAATTTGCTTTCTCTCCAGCTGATCTTCCAGAACTGGGCTTTTTAAACTTTTTCCCAGCACAGATCTCATCTGTCATCAACCATTTTCACAAAATCCTGCCTCTAAACAGGGAAATAACTATACACACAAGCTCATTTCGTCAAGTGAGTTGTCATTGTTTTTCTTATCCTCAAAACAGCTTAGTTTCTTTCCTCCTCCCAGCTAGCTCTGTCGATATCTTTCCTAGCTTTAAATGCCAGTTCACAGAAAGGTAAAAAATATACACAGTGATTACTGAGCGGTTATAGATACTAATTTGCGGCATGCTGCTTTGATTCAAGTAACTGTCCACCAGTCCTGCAGGAGAATGGGTTTAAAGAGAAAAGAAGAAAATCTAAACCTGTGTCTATGTTCAGCAGCTCTCAGTCCAGCCTCAAGCTCAGTACGGTAAAGTGTCAAAAATAGTCTCTGTGCCTGCAGACAAGGCTTTCTGGAATCAGGGTAGTAGCTGTATGAGACAGCAAACCTATACAGTACATGCAAACATAGAGGAAGAATTTGTCTGCTACTCTCAAAGTGCAGATATTTTATGTATTTTTGCTTATTTTTAAGGAGGAAGCAGGAGATTTCCAACAGAGGTGATTTTTTTTCTTCCCTCAAGATTTTATCATTTCTGTAACCAGCAAGGCTGCAGCTTGTTTTGAAAAGATACAGCTCTTGAAAAAGTACTGCTCATGGGAACAATGCAGTGAAAATGCTGTCCCCCAAGACAACAAATCCAAATGATAATCAGAGTTGTTACCTAAAGCAGGCTATATAAAAATCATTTCCAGAAGCCTCATCAGAACCCATGAGACATATTAATATTGAAACATAAGCACTTGCATACCTGTCACTTGCTATTTTTTTTTGGTGCAGGTTCTACCCCAGGACATACCTGACTCCTTCGATCACTCCTTCATGAGCACAGACGTGTCCAATCTTTCTTTCAATTCTGTTTTTCTCATAGACAACATTCACTGTCAATTAGGTATTTGGACTGTTTCCTGCAAGGGACACATCTACAAACCACTGAAATCCAGTACCTCTAGACAGAAATGGGAGCTTGCACTGCTGTCCAGGAAATATAACATATAACAATTTCATACAACATTATACCACTGTAAAAAATGCACAAAAAAGCTGACAAAACCCAGAAGAGCTGCTAGAAAAATCTAAACAGTAGAAAATAAGCACTTTCTATATAAATCTCACTTTCTCTTTGTATTTACTATACCCACATTGGTCTCTCTTTTATTACATTTCTATACAAATCTGGTACTGGCTCTGTTGTCAATTAAAGCTCTCACCTCCACACACTTTGCAATTGCATCCAAACTTTCTGCCATCAAGATTCAAGATGATTAACTGGCATTTCATTTCCATGATTGTGGCAGCATTTAATCAACAAAGTCCCTACCTATACGTATTTATATAGATATACATGTATATATACACACATACATACATACACATGACAAATGATGTTGCAGTTATCCTCTCTTCCAGTGTTTGGAGTGATAGTCATCCTAGAAGGTGAAGGCATACACCACTCCCACAACCACAATATTTCCAATTGTTGCTATTATTGCAATCCATAACAATATGGCATCATTTGAAGAACGGGATGTCTCTTCTGGTGGATTCTGCATGGAAGAAGCTGCATGGACATTGGCTGATGAGTTAAACAAGGAGTACTCTGTACTAAAGTCCTCGTTGGGTGAGTCCATAAAGGCTCCTCCCATAACAGGAAGCTGCGAAGAAAGACAAAGAAAATTAGATTGAAGACCAATATCTGTATTTTCTTTGTCTCAAACTCATTACAAAAGACCAATCACTGCAAAATTATTGAGATCTCACATACGTGGTGCTTATCTGTGAGGAACACCACAGACACACTTGACATTTCCTCTGTTTCAGTTAGAAACTATATTATTGCAGAAAACATACGTGTAATCACATGGAATATGCACGATAGATAGCATGCAGGCTCCATGTCACCCTATGTAATTATATGCACTTAGAAAAATGAGATACAGCTATCCACAGAGCACTCACGTACCAAAAATGTAAGTTTAAAGCAACAGATTGTTTTGTGACTACCAGGAGTGGTATCTACCACTGTAAGGCATTGAGCAAACACTGCAAGGATGTGATGCAGAGAATTTTTTATGTATCACTCAGAAGTGAACCCTTGATTTATGAAGAAATCATGCAGAGACATATGAGTTGCAAAAGTAAAATAAGTGGAGTGTATTCTGTGCCCCAACTTCACTTTCAAAACACTATTGCAACGATTCAGGATTTATAAACCTATACAATGGAAAAATTTCAAACTGTGGAATTTTGAAAGACTCCATAGCAGTGAAGTAAGTGGCAGATTTCCAACACTTCTTCCACCCCAGACTTCGCCTACTGGGAAGGACAAAGTTTCTTTTGCAGTCTTGGTGGATTTCTCAGTGGTACCAGGAAATGTTCTCAGTAACATAGCTGTTATTCAATACAGGAACATGGAAAAGTTAAAGAAAGAAAGGAGTCATTTAACCTTGCCCTTATAAAGATCGCAGTTGTTTTCCCAAATTCATCCTGCATCACAACACATATTCTTCATGATTCAACAACTATTTTAGCCTCTACATAAACGTATATAATGACATTCTTCTGCAAATGTATGGATTCCTCATTCAGGCAAGAGAAGGATAGCTATTGCAGTACTAAGACCGTCTACTGCTAAAGAAAGGTTCACGCAAAAGCTTTTTGCTTCCATTCTTGTCCCTTGTATATTTGGGAATGCAGATCTTGAGGAGTCTCTCCTGGCTCACCAAGAGTAGGCTCCACAGCCTCATGCAAATAAAGGATATTGATTCAGAAAAAGCTGTAGAACATCTACTTCATATCTAAAAATGCTCACAACACTTCTGAATATCCTGTAAAAAGGCAAAGATTTGCTCAGCAACCTCAGGAACAGCACCTGTTATGTACTGCAGGTAGAACATGAGAAGTGTGGGTATTATAAAGCCTCAAGTCTCTGCAGTACTCAGTAACTAAAATTCCTGGAGGACTGTAGGTAGGTAGACCAAACCCATGGCTTTACTGGGGGTAAAAAACCCAAAGCCCTATGTCCAAATCTCTCTGCCAGCCTGACCAGAAGAGAAAAATTGCACCATAGCACTGATGACTGCTTTGATTGCGACCAAAGAATGAAAGCTGGATGTCAGTGCATCCTACATACACTCTTTTAAGATCTGGTAGAACTCAAGTGCTTCAAAAAAAGCTGAAAAAAGTCTGGGAAGAAGAGGAAGAAACACTCTTGCTGCAACACCAGCCAACCTTTACATTCCCACAGTATTTTCCATGCTGACGTCATCACCTTGCATCCTCTACACTCAATCTCTCATCTTACACCTCACCTGTAAATGCTTTTAGAGTTTTTCTATTATTATTCTTTTCCTTTCTCAATAGGGAAAAAAAAAATTCTTCTACAGATGAAACCCTCTGGCTCAGTAACAACAAAATAAAAATCCTTCCTGCTGTTACACTAGTGGCAGTACTATTACAACTCAAGCAGCATAGTACAGTTGAAGTCAACACGGCCTATGAATAACAGAAGAACCAACTTTGCCTTTGCTCAGCCACATCACCAGGACAATGCTGTACCATTAGCATTAAATCACCATGGCCAATACTCACGGGACTGGTAAATCAGCCTCAACACCTTGTCCTTTAACTCACATACATTTTGACTCTCCATTAACCTCTCCTTTTGGTACCAAACTACACCCTTCCTGGCTGTGTGCAGCTCTGCGATGAAGGCTGCTAAACAGGGCAGGATTTGAGGATAAACCACCTCTCCTCTCCACAGTGGTGGCTGTAATCTACAAATTAGAAGAATGTGAGAACCTTGAGAATAAAGCAGCTGGTTTTGCTTGCTATCTATAACATTTTACAAAGCTATAAAAGACAGATTCTCTTTCAAAGCTGACTGCTGAACAAATTTCATCTGTACTAGAAAATAGCATGTCACATTCAAAATGAAACAGAGACTGATGAAAGACCACAATGGATCTGTCATACTACCTAATCCACATTAAATAGAATTATCTTTGATATCAGATATGATTAGACAAAAGCAGTTTGCAAGAAACCAAATAGGGAATTGCAAAAGTCAAGTTTGATACATTCCCCCTGCATCAAAGATTTTTGCTACCAGTTTCAACACAGTATGTTTTAAAGAGAGTAAAAGCTTCCATTTCACAACAATCCCATCTTAAGGTTCTGAATCCAATTCTGCCAGACTTTATGCCTTAGGATTTGATAAGGAAAACATTGCTTAGTTTAATCAGCTTTTCTTTTTATGTAGAACTTCCCATAAAAGGCAATTCCGACATCAAAAAAAAAGCTGCCTTTATCAGCTACGGGGACACTGGTTAAAGACTGTCACAGCAAATGACAGGCATACATTTACCACACCAGCAGCAAAATGCTCCATCTGAGGTGCCTGCCTCCTTAGCAAACAATTTTAAGGGTATCAGGATTTAGGACGGTCAATTCTGCAAAATCTTTCAAGTAGAACTATAGGTGCACGTGCCCTAGACAGTGTGAGGCTGGGAGCTCTGTTATGGTGAGAGATACGTGGATTTTGGGCCACACATTCTGCGCTCTCAATGAGTTATTGGAAGTGACAAGCTTCCACCCTGTCAGTCCACCCGGTGCTGTCGGAGACAGGGAGCCTTCGTGTAGCAGCGCAGCTACACACCACACTGCAAATGATGTCAGATCTGAATCTCCTCGTACCAAGGCTCAAACAAGCTGTTTGCACCATCTGAGGGGAACACATGGCAAAACAGCTCATCTGAATCTCTGAAAGGCTTGCAGTGACCTGATATAAAGCACTGACATTCAGCACCTGGCACAGGCTGTTTCCGTAAAATCGACTTCCAGTTTTTCTGTTTGTAGGTCAGTAGCACTTCACCAGAGATCTGGAAACAAACCTTACTGCCAATTTCCCATTTGCAGAAATTGCCTCTTACTAAATGCGTGTTCCCCGCTTCCCAGTGTTAAAATGGCCTCACATAAGAGCACAGAATGGCCATATGGTATCAGACAAAGTCCATCTCCCTTGTGTGTTAGCTCCAACAGCGCCATGAATAGATGCCTAGGAAAGAGTAAGAGCACAACAGGACAAACATGTCTGATACAACCCCTGAACAACTCACAGCCTCCAACTGTTTTCAGCAAGCCAGATGCCACTGCTATGGATTTAATAACTCTCAAAGAATTTTGCTACCATCAACTTGCTCAGCCTCCCCCTGAGCTCATCTAAAGCTGAGCATAGTTCCTAGCCTGGCTCTTACTGCCACTTAACAGTAAGGGTTGCCCGGTGATTAGAGTCACGTAAATCATCCTTGGGAGATATGCCTGCCTCCCCACCAGAGAGAGGGAACCACGGACGATTAATATCAACCAGTGATCTGTCTTTTTGGCAGAGTAACTTCAGTGAGATGAATCTCATCCCCAGCCTTGATGTCTTTGTTCTCCCAAAGGTACAGTATCTTCCCTCTGCAGTCTTATTTGAGATGTAACATTAAAGGCTGTGAGATATCCAGACCTGACACTAATGGGAGTTGCAAAATGCCTATGATAAACAGTAGGCTTAAGGACAGAAAGCCTGCAGTGCTTTCCATGCTTGCTCTATTTGTCTGCCCTGCCTCTAAAAAGCAAATATACGGAAAATTACATCAGCCAAAAACTTCACCCATGTTGCTGCCATTTAAGTGACCTGCAGTCTGTTTTAGGCTCGGAGAGTTTTGTAGCTGAGGCAAAGCTTTGCAGAGCCTGTGCCTCCCTCCCCAAGACTGCTGAGCCAGGAGGTCAGAGGAAAGGGTTAACTGGGAATGCGACAGTGAGGGACTCGGCAGGAGCAGATGGAGAGGGGGAATGCTGTAGCACTGTTCGGAAATGAATCTCTCTTCCTAGTGACTATGTTGGTATTGTTAAGTGGTGCTAATAGTACGTCACTTGCTAAATGGCTTCTGGGACTGGAAAAGACAGAATTCAAATCATTAAACAGCAACAGGCAGAAAACCAAACAGCAAAATGTCAAGTGGTAATGAGAACACCCACTGCGCTGAAAACCTCCCACTGACATCCAAGAGGATGTTTCAGGGTCACAGGGAGGAGAACAAGGCTCTTGAGCAGTTAAGTGATACACTTTCCAGTTAACAGAAAAATCCCATTTTATAAACAAAACCATTCACATGGAGGAAAAATGTCAGGTACCAGTCACTGATACTCTAAAAATGATATCCTTCTTAAGTAGCATCACGTGAAATCCTTCGCTTAGCAATAAAATTGCTCCATTTCCTTGAGAAACAGGTGTCTGTCGTTTTTTCATAGTCAGCTAGAGAAGGGTAACATTTCCTGCTACCTCATTGGGGAACTAGGCTTGGCATAGAGATTTGAAAGCACAGCTGAATCTTCTAGTAGCCATTTTCCAGCAATTAGAAAACCTCAGCAGAGGTTTTAATAGATCTGCTGTAACTTGTCCCTGGCCTCATACACACCTCTCTGGGAATGGGATGGTGAGAGGTGAAATGTCACACCAGCTCAGATGTTGTTTTGTAAAATCCCTATTGTTACTCCAGAATTTCTAATTTTTCAGTGTTTCTTTTACGTTACATTTCAGATAGCATATTCAGAACAGATACAGTGAAATTATTATTTCCTTCTGTCCTGGCAGCTTGTGATCGCTGCAGGGCATATTTGTGTCTGAAAACCTTCTAGCTGCAATCACAAATCAATCTAATGCAGTTGCCAGAGATGGCAGTAATATACAAGTTCTCAAAAGCAACAGTCACATCTTAAGCTCTTTTTAAATAGATGTTTTGTACTAAAGGGATACCCCACATGACCAATATTATCCTCACACTAAATTCTTGTGTCTCAGAGAAACATGTATATATATTCTACTCATCTCAAGCATCCACTATTATGTAAATGAACACATTCTGGCTACTATTTATTTACTGGTAATACCTACAGAACCACATTCTTCTGTCCACCATTTGCCACAATATCACTCTACTAACAGTGTGAGGATTGGGTCAATCAGGACAGTTATTCCATGTTCACTACAAGTGGATTAGTTTAAATGCATTAAATTCCCACACAACCAGAATTAAAGGGTACCTAAGGCAATCTAATTTAATTAAATAGGTCTAATTCTAAAGAGGGAGGATCCATACCAATGTTTTATGCAGTTAACTTCAAATTCTCATTTTAATTAATTCAAATCCCTGCTTCACCTTGAAATCACAATCTCAGGCTGACAAGCTGAGAAAAACAGC
This sequence comes from Eurypyga helias, assembly GCF_000690775.1. Classification (NCBI taxonomy): domain Eukaryota; kingdom Metazoa; phylum Chordata; class Aves; order Eurypygiformes; family Eurypygidae; genus Eurypyga; species Eurypyga helias. The sequence goes on from NW_010259556.1 coordinate 15,376, forward strand.
TGCATATTTTCAAAATATAGTTGTCAAAATGCTCATCCTACCAGTGGGAAGAGAAAAATTTCAGGATCTAACCTGTTATTCTTACTCTTGCTAAAACCTCTCTATCCTATTCTATCCTATCTCTTCTTCCAATTCACACTATTCCTAAGACTGGTGTATTACTTCCTCTGCTGCTTTCCTGATTTATGCTAGGCTAGATGCAATGTCTTTTGTCCTTTTAGATGAGATCACTGTCCAAAGCTGTTCCTTATCAGCAGTATCTCAGAAGCTGGAGGTGCGAGTTGCAGCCTCGCTGTTGAACCACGGTAAGAGTTGCCTTGACCAATAGGTGTCTAGATATTTGGTAAGGAACATCCAAAGTTGACCAGAGATGCATCAGACACTTCAATTCTGACTTTGCTTTTGGCTGTAGAAGATATTTTGCCTTAACTAAGGTATTCCCATGGGGAACCAGGCTCAGCTAGATCTTTGTCCCTAAGCGCAGCTGTCCAAGCACCTTATATGAGAAGATGCATTGTGCAGACTGGAGCACATCTCTGTGGAAGGTTATTCTGCTAAATCAGCTGCAAGAAACAGTGTAAATAACTGTCATGACGGAAAGCAGGTTTAGCCTCATTATTTCACTCTCATATTTTTGCATAGGTAGCATTCAAGTTACCTTAGTGATCAACATGCTGCGATTCCATTCCCACAATTTACATCTGCCTAGTGTGTGCTTGAAATAGCTTTTATTATTTCAAAGAACCCTGTTGCTTTTAAACTGTTATTCTCAACCAACTGCTGTTGGATTTCATCTTCCAAGTGTGGAAGACTGAGAACAAACAAAAGCCTTTTTATTGCTGACAAGTCTCAAACAGGAACACAGGAGCTTGCTGCATCAAGGCACAGAGCAAGCGCTGTCAGTGTCGAACAGAAATGCAAACAACCTGTATGAAGAAGGTGAAAACCTAAGTCACCTATAATTTAAATTGTGAATCTGTATACTCTAAATTGGAGGTTGTGGTTAATATCAGAAAAGCAAGTGGGGCAATCAAGCAGATGTGCTTTAACTATCTGGTTGTGCCAGGAACAACCATTCAAGCAGCAGCACTATTCACATAACTAATACGAATGAGGCTAGTATCCTATTATGGATGCCATGCTGGGGAAGTAGAAGATGCCTGGGTCCCATTTACATACAGTTATAATTTTCATGCTTCCAGGAGCGCATGCACATAAAAGAAAAAATACAAACAGAGGGAACCAGAAAGGCGAGTATTTATCAATATGGAAAAACTCAGCAGGAGGCTATGAAACTAACCATCACTGTTATCATGTGTAGGAGCTATTCAAATCTGTTCACAATTTTCAAAACTGGCAAAACAGAGGACCTTTTCACGCCATGTGTAGTCACACTGGGAATGCAGAGAAAACAGGAATTCCTGTTAGGAGGTAAGAGCCACCTGCAGAGCTGGATCCGTTTAATATTAAAGATGATTCTGGAAGGGCTTCGAACACCAGGCTTCTGGGTTCAAACTCTTCCATCATATGTGAGAAGGGATGATCAGGACCTCTTTCACCTATTGGAGGGTTTCTTGGACAACCTTCTCATATTTTTGACACTGGTAACTTGAAAGCCAAACTGGATTTAACTGGACTTACATGGTCTCCTGCTCTGATGCAGGCAGTTCCTTTCTGGTGTCAAGTTCCTCTACTGAGAAAAAGAAAAGAAAAAAAAAAGAAAAAGAACAATCTGGAGGAAAAAAAGGAACACTGCCTAGGGCACTATGTTTTAATGTCTCAAGGGACAGCTTTGCTCTGAAGACACAAGGAGGTGCTGCTGAATGGAAACAAGCACACAGCTACACGGTATCAGTGGAAGTTCTGATTGTTCTTACACAGAAAGGAAGTGGCTCTTCACGTGCCAGAGGATAAAGAGCAAAAGAACAGTAACACAAGTGGTTGTAATGACACTCCTTATCTACAAGAGGAAAAGGCATTCACTCCAGAAATAGAAAAGTCAAAGGATGAGGTGTAAGTGGAAAAACACAGAGCAGAGCTCAAGAGCAGGTATATAGGAAAAAACTGAACACAGCCTAATCCCATTTCTCAAAGTGAAAAAGGGCTGCACAAGCCCTTCCTCCACTGTGATCTCTGCAGCTGTGTACATCTCGGAGGAAACGTAGATGTCTCATTATCAGTTTACTGTTGTGGCCAAGGTATCTTGGTAGCAGAGAAAGGGGCTTCACATTCTTTTGATTTTCCTTCTGCCACCCTCTCCCTTAGTCTAACAAGATGCTTAGGCTGTTCCCGTGAGGGAAGGATAGGAATTGGCAGCCATTCACGGTAATGGAAGCAATGACACAGTTTCAAAACTAGAAATAATTCCAGATGAAAAATTGTTTAAATTACTAGACTTCAGGTGTGGGCAAAAGCAGTGATTTTGTAAATGTCTGCATCCTTCAGATTCAGTAATCAGGATGCTTCTCACAGAGGCTAAAAGAATTTCCAGGGGCAGGTGTTAGGGGATAGACCTAGAAGGATGTGACATTTCGGACATCATCTTATTCCTCTGGAGAAAAAAAAAAAAATTACATACAAATTCCGCTGTGTTGTATATGCTGAACACTGTTCAAACCAAAACCCAGTTGCAATAAAGAAAATCTTGCATGCTCGCTCCAATCCCTAACACACGGCCCATGAAAAATTAATTGGCTAAGGTTTAACTAAACCACACTAACAGGCATAATACCGTTTAGCTCTGTGCCAGAGAAATTACTTACTATTCCATGCAGACTCAAAAGCTTTCAAACTATACATCTGATATATTTTATACAGTGATGGTTGTACTACAAAGACAGGTTGGGATACATGTGCCTGTTGAGGGAAGTAATTGCTACCACTGCAGCTCAGCTGAACCTAATGATATGATATAAATGCCTCTTTTTCAGTACCTTTGAGACAGCTACCCATTATCTATCCTCAAATACAATAACATAAGCGTTAGGTCAGTCCCCCCATCATAATGCAAACCCACTGGGAAAAAACAATGACTTCCAGAGATTAATTCTCCAGTGGAAAATACTTGCAGGCATCCAATGGAAAGCCTCAGACAGGAAATTAAAACAACTTAATAGTGTCAGCTTATTCCATAATGATTATTTATCTTGACCTTATATATGTCATCAGACTCCATAAAATAGCAGAGGAGAGAGAAAACTAGTAACGATGTATGCAACTATTTCAGCTACATGTTGTGTCCAACATTTTTTTCCTATTTGTTTTTTTCTTTCCATGTCAGGCTCATGTTGCATTACACTCACAAATGGCTTAGTGCTGAGGCACGCTAAGAGAATAGTTGAGGTATATCCCTTATGTCTTACTTAAGGCTATTTTTCTAAACATTTTTGCTTGCTTACTTGCTGCCTACTTCAAGACACACAACAAGCCTGTGAGTCAACAAAAACAATGTATTCCAGTTGAGATGGACAAAAACAGGAGAAAAGGCTGACACCCTGTTAGCCCTCTTCATGTCTGGGGACCTTAAGGGTAGCGGCTGGCATTAAGGTCAAGTAAACCATACAGGGCAGCTTCTAGGAAGAAAAGAGAACTGCCAAAAGTTATCGTGACTGTGTACACTGCACTTGATAGAAACATCAACATCTGGCAAGCTGCCATACTTCTCGATCCCATCAGGCATATCAGGCTCAACATATGGCTCAAACAACCTATAGGCTGCACATCCTCCTCAACTTACTCTGTAATGCTTCAGTAGTGGTTTACACCTGAGAAAGAAAGCACATGAATTTGCTTAAAAACTAATCTATTCTCCTGCATTTTTGTGTCCTGAGTGAGCTAATCACACAATACACATGTGAACAAAAATTAGATTAAAAAAATGTTGACAATTTCCCAATTTCTGAAATTTGAAGAGGAGTATTCATCATGGTAAGAAAAGTTTCTTCCAGTATAACTATTAGTAGACTAACACGTGTAAATCTTGAGTGCTTAAGAACCCAGTGCCATCAGGCAACTATTTGTACTGTCTTCTAGGATTTACTGTTCCCACAGCAGAGTCCAAGAAAGAGGAAAAGCATGTGTTTCTCATCCACTTTGGTGCAAAGTCAGCAGGCATGGCATGAACACATTTCACAAAAGGCTTAATATATGCCTGGATCACTTTGCTTTGAAGTAAAAGATGAGCACCCATATGGGACATTTCACTGTCTCTTTTGAGAGGGCAGAAACCTTTATCATAGTGTGAGAACAGCCATCATCAGAGTCAAATATTCCATGTTCTCACAAACCCAAATTCTCACAACCTAGGTTTTGCTCATGTACTAAGACCATCAAGGGATGATTAAGTGTGGCTGAGCAAGACAGCAGCTGATGACATCATTATCACGCCAAACAAAAACAGAACAGCCAAGCCATCTGTGTTTGTGTGCTTATATTTAAGATTGTTCAAGCAGATCAGAGCACATTACAGAAAAATTATAATAAATTATACATTGATTCTTTCTCTCTAGATAAGCGTGTCTATATATGTGTAGGCAAAATAGTACTCCTTGGTGGCTGACATTTGCACAGGATGGGCACAAATCGATGTATAATTTATTATACTTCTATTTGCAATTTGATATTTGTGCTTTGAACACTTGCAGTTGTTGGGCCTGCACAGGATAATTAAAGACATGAATATGTAACAGCTTTCCTCAGGAATAAAATTTTTCATACCCAAAAATGATTTCTGTAAAACCTTATTCAGTTATCCTTATGTTATGGAAGGGTGAGCAGAGAACAGAGAAAATAAAGTAAAAATGTATTAGATTTGCATTTCCCACCCTTTTTATTCAGTGGAATCTGAATCACTACTGGCCTGCAGAGCTGAAACAGTTCAGAAAGAAGGAACAGTTCAGAAAGAAGGAGCAATTTGGTGGCCTCCCATGCCTTATAGAAAGTATAAGTTTGCACTACCCCAGTGTCTTAGGATCTTAAGGTCCTTGGAGCAAGATTTTGGAAGTACAAACTTGTAATAAACAACAGAGAAATTTTATAGTCCCTGGGCTTGATAGCTGTCCCTAAGTCTGACACACAAATCAGGTGTAGAAAAAAATCTGCACCAGAACAGTGCACCAGCTGAAAATTCTTTCACCTAAAGGGTATCAAAAAGTAATCAGAAAATGGGCTTGCTCCAAGGTCAAGCAGGGTTTCTCCGGAGCCTTCCAGCCAAAGTAGATACACAGGCTCTTCTTCAAGCGTGAATTTCAGAACCCTCAGATGGTCAAAGCAACAAAACAGCTAAGGGACAGGTCTTAAGAGACAAGGTTCAGACTGAAGCAAGACAAGTACACGCACATACCCTTAGATACTCACTTACACATGTGCATATGTGACCACATGCACAAATCCGTGGTGGTACCTTACACCTACAGATGGGATTTTAAAATAATCTGGCCAAAAGCAATCTAAGATTGGGAATAAACTTCAACTACTGGAACACAAAAAGTAAGCTAAAATATTAGGTAAGTGAACTACACCAAAAGCCAAAATGCTGTTTTGTTAAGCCTTTAGTACAAGTCCTGTAAAAATAGTTGCAACAAATGCCTGGCAGAAGCGTAACACTCCCGGCTACACAGGCCTTAGCACATACGTGGCAGAGCAGTTCCCAACACCGCTGAGGAGCTGGCTGGGTTCTTCAGTCCAAGATTTACGTATTAGGTGAGTAAAGAACTCTCTGATCTAGATTATAATACTTTTACCCACACTGAGGTTTTATTTATGACCCCACCGAAGCCAATTTAAGTAAAATATCATACTCTCATTTTTTCAGGGCATCAGTGAGTGTACGGTAAAAAGATTAAAGGTGATAAAAATGGGAGAGATGCCAAAGATTCTCACCAAGGAGCCACTGGTTCGGATACAGGTGCAGCTCAGTTAAAAATGGAGGTTTGGAATATCCCTGCACCATTTATTCCAGCCTTTGAACTCAAAAGGACTGCCTAATAAGGGAGACCTCTTAAAGAAAGGTAACAGACAGAGGAAATTTTGCCTGAGCTAACCCTAAAACATTCTGGAGGTTGCTTCTTCCTGGGGAGAAAAGAGGGCTCTCCCCTACCTCAGCAGCCTGCCAGCTATCCGTCTACCCGCAGAGGGACTTACCAAGCCCTGTTGAAGTCCTCAGAATCTCAGCTCAAGTATATTCAAGCTGAGCATCTCTCATCAAAAATCCAACACAGGAATATTAATAAGCAGCATGGAAGTCTTCCAGTAACAACAGTGCAAATATCTAGTACTAGCAAAAAATGCAAGCATCCCTCTCACCTTTAATCACCTATATTTTGAAATGCTGGATTGCAGATCTCCATTTAAAAAATATCCCTAAGTGTGTTCCATTAATAAATCCATAACACGACAAGGTACTGAGAGCTCAGGAAGAAAAGCTGCAAACAAAAATGGCTACAAGAGATGCCCAAAGAAACAATTAAAGCCATCAGCAAAAAAACACACAGAGAAAGGTTCACTGCATCTAGTTTTCACGCTCACAAGCAGCCTCCTTAAAACCATTCTCAAACTCACCATCCAGTCAAAAGGAGGGAAATTTAGGAATTTAAATTGGACATTAAGATCTCCCTTGGGAAGACATCTATTGGTTTCCGTGGCCATATGGAGGAATGTAAGTACTTAAAGTTGAAGGAGTGCACACACTGCCCATCTGCAACTTTATATAAGAAACTTTTACCTTGTCAGGGGCTGATAGAAACTTATTTCCTATTATCTTTATTACATTTGAAGCTTTAGGCTTGCAGGAAAAAAGCAGCAGACACATACATCTAAAATTTATCTACATAGACCCATCTTAAAGGTAACTAAAGCAATAAACTAATATTACAAGAAATGCCAGAGGAGAAGAGAAAGATTTTTCCAAAGAAATTATATTTTTCTTAGCAATTCTGCTTTCAAATTTGTCATTTTCAAAATGCCCTGCAAATCATTAATCCTTTCATCATACGAATTGTATAGAATTGTAATACGGTTGTACACTGAAAGCATAGTCAAAATGATAAAAGAAAATAGGTGACTGTCATAAACAGATGACCATGTCACCCAAGTTAAAATGAGGTCAAGCTAGAAAATTTAAAACATTCTAAATCAAACAATGTTTTCTACATATTTGTTGGTAGGCCTGAACTTAAGACAAACTTTTATGCAAAGTTTCTCTAAGGCCTAAGTAAGATCTTTGCACTTCATGAAAGCACGGATGATGCTCTGATTGCTTTCCTCCTAGCACATTCAATATCTGATCCAGTTCTCCCTTGAAAACAAATGGGAAACCATGCTGTAATTTCATAATACTCTCCATGACTGGAGAGACTGTACAAAATCGATCTCTGTGTTACATCCTAAAGGGAGAATATAATTCCTTTCCTCTAAATGTGCTTTACCATTACTTGAAGTTCCTCTAAGTTAAGGGAAGACATTATTTATTTATTGGCAAGCACACGGAATTAATTTCAGAATAAACCATATTTAATCCATTCTGTTACTCAAACAGCATCATGGAAATCTAACTGACAAAATGCAGCACATCAGTGCAAGAGGACTGCCCAGCTTAGAGATTCACCACCAGCTACATGAGAATAAGCTACATCTCAGTTCAGCAACATGTAACCTTGAGAAGTGGGAAATTATAAAATATTTTTAAAAATCAGGCTTGGCTTGTGTGGGAAACTTGCAAATCTCTCCTGAACTTTTTATTTCCAGATTGCTGAATTCAAGTTAAGTCAGTAGAACAAACAAACCAAATTTAAGAGATGGATACGACATGGTTTCAGGCCAGTTCCAAACCATAGGCCATTACAGTACAATCTAGAGGGCCTGTAGAAGATGGTAGAAAACATCTACTGGCTTCAAAGTAGAAACACTAGAGACCATAGACACCTACCCAACTGGAACATAACAGTTTGAGACATAATGGGTTCCGTGGGCAAGCAGGCTCATCAAGAAACTCTTATTTGCATCCTTGCTTTGCCTGAGCTAGTACCTTCAGAAACGTACTGTGTGCTTCTTTCATCTCCTTTGTTTTCTTTGGGATTTTTTTGGGTGTGGGGTTTTTGGGGTTTTTTGTCTGTGACTGGCCTTGGTTTTGTTTATTTGGTTTGGTTGTTTATTTGTTTTCTGGCAGAATGGTTGAGCTCCACTGCGGTTTCACTTAGTTCTAGTTTATACAAAGCCTGCCACAGTAAGGTCTCAGTCTTGCCTAGGCACTTTGACTACAGTGTAATTAATTTACAACTATAACAGGTAACTGGAATTATCAGTGGCTCCTTATAAAAAGAGCCAATACAGTGTAAGCAATCAATTACTGTCCGATATCCTCTACCCATGCATGGTATATTCATGTCTGCTATATGCATAAGAAAATTAAAGCAGCAGATTCACTGAACCCAGCTCTCTTCTTTGCATTATTTTTGTATTGACATTTGCTGCAATAATATAATATCAGTTTGAGGAATTATAAGCAAAAAATCACACCTGTCATTTTTTCACCTCATTTATGTCAGAAAACAGAGCAGCGTAGAGTCTGCCCATTCAGAACAACCTGAAACCAAAAAGGATTCCCTTTCGGAAAATCTTGAAGACATTCAAGAAGGTAGAGTTTCATTAGCCCACAGTGAATCTCTGAGTAAGCGTGTTTGACCCAGCAGTGATACAAAACACATTTACATGAAACACACATACAATGACAAAAAGTCAAACTCTGCAGAAGGACCACAAGAAATGTGACTGAGATCTTTCAGAAGGAGGACTTGGTGCCAGTAAATAAAAGAGCAAATGCAGCATGGTTAAAATTTAATTATATTTGGCTCCCTCAAAACAGATGCTCGCAGACAGATTTCTGTTTCACCCACTAATGACTGTCATACACAATCATGTCACTGATTTCAGAGGGCTGCAGGGTTTATGTGCTTGCAGGCAAAACTGACAAGATACAACTAAAGAATATTCACAAAATCCAACACCCTGCTTAGTCCAACAGGGATATGTAGATACCGTGATGGAGATAAGAGAACCAGACTGTGCCATGCTGTTTCAGGAAGAGGAATAATCATCAGACTGTGCTGCTGCCTGTTACAGCTTCTGCACATGAAAGCAAAGACGACCCTGACTGTGGCTTGGAAAGCCACAGCGTGTGCCTCGTCTTCATTATCTGACCGGGATTTCTGGATCATCAGATACTGCTGAAAGGGTAACAGGAGGTAGTGATAAGAGAAGACACACAGATAGGCAGGGGGACATAAGGGAGAGCTACATCACAAATATGTGCAGGGGAAGGCAATCTGTTGGGAAGGCATATATGCCATGAGTACTTCACATTGGCCCAGAGTAAACCCTCTCCCAAGAAATTTAATCTGAGTCTAATTGCTTCAGAAATGAGCCCTGTAAGATTTTACAATGGGCCTTGGTTGACTTCAACATTCTGCTGGGTAAAAACCTGGCTGGATGGACTGGCCCAAAGAGCTGTGGTGAATGGAGTTAAATCCAGTCACCGCCCTTTCACAAGTGGTGTTCCTCAGGGCTCAGTGCTGGGGCCAGTTCGCTTTAATATCTCTATTAATGACCTGGACACGGGGATCGAGTGCACTGTCAGTAAGTTTGCAGACAACACAAAGTTGGGTGGGAGTGTTGATCGGCCTGAGGGTAGGAAAGCTCTTCAGAGGGATGCGGACAGGCTGGATCGATGGGCTGAGGCCACTGTATGAGGTTCAACAAAGCCAAGTTCCAGGTCCTGCACTTGGGTCACAACCACCCCCGGCAATGCTACAGGTCTGGGGAAGAGTACCTGGAAAGCTGCCTGGTGAAAAAGAACCATATATAAAGGATCATATTCCCTGTAAGTCTGACCAATACCCATCCTTTCTGTTTCAAGCTCCTTACAGTTCTACCATAAGAAAAGAAATAAATAAAAGAAGGAACAGTCACATTCCATTTAAGTCTTGCTAATATGGTGGAGGGAAAAAAAAAAAAGAGAGAGAAAAACTTTCTAGAAAGCATTAAAATGCATGACTCGCTACTGAGGAAATATCGTTGGGTCACATCTTCTTCAGAATGAACTGGCACCTTAAGTACAGTACATCTTGTGCAAAGAAAATCCTAATCTATTACTTGGAACCAAGCCACAGCTGCCAATTGATCTTGGCCTACAAATGCACCAAACTAGAGAGGTTTTGAAAAAGATTCTGCTCACAGGCAGATAACAGCAACAAAACCAGCTAGTCAGGATTTGTTTGACAACAAGATCTTACAGATCTGATCATTTACACAATGAAGCAGGAGAAAAGGAAAAGTGAAACTAATTTTCTTTATGGACCTCAATCCTTCTCTCTGATTCATATGTTAAATTCCTTCTTGCCTTATCTTGTCTGTTTTGATTGTAAGCTCTTCTGGGTTTTCTGTTCTTGTTCTGGTCCATAAGGCCAGTTGATGAATCTCTCAAAAACCTCCAGGTCAAGGATTACCAGTGTTCAGTTCACCTTTCACTCCAAAGCTGCCTTAATCCATAATGGACTAGTGATATTCTGATGTTCATTTTAGATTATTCTTGTCTATAGGTTATGTCTCACCAGTCCTAATGAACCAGTGGCTTCACAACACTGGACAACTAAAAATCTAGCAACCCGTTCTCCTACTCCTGACAGCATAACTCCTGTAGGTTTTTTCTTCAGCTCAGCTGAAGGCTGATGTTGAACACTTTTCACCAAGAGGCTAAAATACAAGGGCATGCTCATTCTTCTCTTCAGAAAACACCACAAATGGGCTACTGCAGGGGAAAGGCCTTTACTACAAAAGGTAATTGCCTCATGTCAATTCTTTGTTCTGATCTTGGGGTTAAGCTAGAGAGAAAGAAAATGGCCACTCCCCAAAAGACGTGCAAGAATAAACGGCCTACAATTAAGCAGTGAAGACTGGCAGACATAGCTAATATCACTCAAATTGTTCAGGTTGGGTGTGTGTGTGTGTGGGGAAAAATCAAATTGAGGAACTAGAGCAAAGGTTACTTGCACTTCAGTAACACTTTTGTCTTGTATCCTTTCTCCCATCTCACTCATCTCTCCTTACACTTCTATTTTCCCTCATTTTTTTCATCCAGCTCTACTCCCCCTCTTATTACTCCAATTTCTCTACTTAATACCTATTCTCCTGCCTTTGATCTGTCTCAACTACTTAGACCATGAGTGGTTTTGGTCAATGTCTGTCTGGCATTCTGGGCCTAAAAAGCTGATCCCTGTTGATCTCTAGTTATGACAGTAGAAAATGCAAGATAAAGCAGCATCAGCATCTGCCAGCTGTACTTGGGCATGCAGAGACAGAACAAGATGAACCCTGTACGCATTGACAGACTTAAAATATTATCTCATACATAATATTTTCATTTTAGGCCTTCATTAAAGCCTATAATTTAGATTATGAAACATTCTTTTCCTCTGCAGAAATGCAAACGAGGTATTTTGTGCATGAAAAGTTTGACATTGGTGGAGTGCATTACAGAGATATTGATGTACTCTACTTTCTCAAAAGGTTACTGTGATCTTTTGTTGATTAAGAGGCTGGATATTACTAAGATAAATGCTTCAGTTGCTATTAACAACATATCTCAGTGAAAAATCAAACATTTTTACACAAACTGCTGATAAAGAAAGGATACTTGTCATGTCAGAGCAGGAGGTCTATGACGTTAATGATGCTGCATTATATCATAGTATAAATGTAAATTCTTGACTTGTACAACACCAGTGGACTAGTCTTCATGGCTCAGAAATTAATAAGCATGAAAGGCACATTTGAGACATTTTCTTCCAGGTGATACCCTGCTCGCCATCTTGCTCTCAAATCAAAAAGGCATGAAGGAAAAGAAGCTACCAGCAAGACGAAAAGTAACAAAAAAAAAAACAACTGTTACTTTGTATTGTGATTTCAGATTAATTAAATCTGCTTGTTTCTGCCACAAAGACACTGAAGTGAAAATAAATTAATCTAAATCAGACCAACGCTAACAGAACCCAAAACACCTCAAGCATATCGGACATCAAACATAGAGCTGCTGACTCCACTTCAAGGCCATAGCCACCCTGATTCATATCCCACTGACGAGATCTTTCTACCCCCTCCAAAAACATGGAGCCAGCAGAGACATGCAACTCCTGTCCTCAGGACTGATGCATTCATTGTAAACATGCCAGACAACCTCAGGTTTCACCGGCACGACTACTCACTCCTACTGATTGACTTGAACTGGCTGCTCAGAAGATTTGATTTAAAACATGGAGTTGAGTAAGAAGATGCAGAAAAGCTAAAAACTCTTACAATTTGATCAGAGAAGGCCCAGAAAAGGGGAAAAAACCCCACATTTTTATCCTATCTCGACATACATGAGGACAATTGTAATTTCAGTGATGGGGTGAAAAATCTAAACAAAGACTAAAAACCTGAAATGGAGTCTTTGCAATGAACCAGTGCACAAAAACTGGATCTAAATGCATAGGTTGGAAATCCAGACCTGAATGCAGGTGTGTATGCAGTGAGATTTTTTTCACCTCAGTTACAAAATGTGTTGCATGGATAGAAGAGGAGGGGGCTACCAGCAGATAGTTGAGAACGGATGCGAACAGGCTGCCTCTTCCCACTCACAGGGCTGACTTGGGTGCTCATGAGAACTGCCTGACAATTGAACAAAGAAGCATTTGAACTCAGACTGCTTCAGTGAAAGACAGTTTGCATGAAGAATATCCACAAAGCAATTACCCTTCTGTCAGCTTCACTGACTTAGCTCCTTCGCGCTGCTGCTGAGGTGAGAGCATGGAAACTGAGGGACTAACAGGATTCATCACCGTTAGCAGCTTTTGGTGTTGTTATCTGGTTATCCCACACAGTTATTTAAACCAATTAATCTCAATTGTTTTATTGTTCTTTTTTTCCTTTGGCTTTACGCTTAATTTGAAGGACATTGAAGGCGGCTGGCCAAAATAGATGTACCCAGGATAGCATTAGGGTCCTATGCGAGCTAATTAATTGTATAGAAGAAAAGGGTGCAGCTACCTGACACACAGCAGCTGGATGATAAACAGCCAGTGACTCTGGAGCATTTTTCAGGAAGATCAGTGGCAGGTCAAGATCTTTCAGAAATATATGGGTACAGAGGTACACTAGTTTTCTCCACAGATGTGGAGAAAAGAAAGAATTCCTACAAAAGTGTTCAGTGGGTTGAATATTCCAATTTAAAATTTTAAAATGACTTCAAAGTGATTTTAAAATGTTTCATTTTATGACTCTAGAGAGCAACGATTCTAGTTAAATATAAGGATGCCGCAGGAAGTAAGAAGACAAATAAAAAGGTATTGCTCAAAACCCAAGAACAAAGGGACAGGAGAAGGGCAAGGGTGGCAATGAGACAGAGCTACAGTGAAGATTATGGATACCAGCAGTCCAGCCACTGCCCAGTATTTGTTGACTTTAAAAAAAGGATGGTTTTCAGAAGGTATTCAGGGAAAAAAAACAACTAAGTGGCTTTGCTGTATGTGAGAAACTACATGCAAGGTTGAGGGGTTATATGGAAAAAGGCATCTCTAAAATCTAAAAAGTGGATAATGGACAAGGCCATTGTGGGCCACCTGGAATTAGAAGATGCGACTTTGAAAGGAAACACAAAAAGATAGATGAGATGTTTGGCACAAGGCTTTATTTGTGGTATGAACGATTCTCATTTGAAAGCAGGAAATTGAGACAGACAAAGGAAGGCCAGAGACTAAGTAAAGAAACCCAATATCTTGTTTCTTGGTTAATCATTTCAGGTTTCCAAATCTTCATAGCATTCAGTTTGTTCTGAATCCAGTCAAAGAGGAGAGTACCCATCAGTCACTTGTTTTTTCCCTCCACAGATCTGTGTATAAGGCAAATTTGCTTTTACTGCTGTTGCTGAGCAGTCTATGGGCACTGCACTCACATTTACACCTGCAAAAAAAATTCCAATAGTACTACATCTCAGGCACATCACAATTATAAGATGTGCGTTGTTTTCCCTTGGACATACGTATGTCACGCAGGCAAGGTGTGTGGTTATTCCCGCTGCCCTCAGCATCAGGCGCTCAACATGCATCCACAGAAATGCAAATTTGAGGAGTCCCTTGAAACACGACGGCAAGCGACTGTATCACAAACACCCTTTCCCCTGGGCTCTTCTTTTGCTCTTCAGATAAAGGCTCTTCTTTCACCCTGGAAGGCGAGGGCAGCCATGCTGGTGGGCAGCAGCAGAGAGAGAACAGAGCAGTGCCACCCTCCACCCACTCCTCCTTCCCCACATGCTCCTCAGCGCTCGAGGGCCACCGCTCTGCCCAGGACACGCGAACAGGGAGCTGACTGCTCCTGCACGCTGGCGGTAGGGCCAGGGCTCACCCTGTCCTTCGTGGCAATAAGGTCAGGCAGCATCCTGTCGCTGCGGGGCTTTCCCGGGCAGGGAGGAAAGCGTGCGCAGGCTCCCACTGGCAGGCATCAGGTTTACATGATGTGAATGCACATATGCCCTCACCGCTGTATTGCCTTCTGCCTTTTAACAGCAATTGTTCCCATCAACCTGTCTCTTTGCAAATTTGTCACATTTTCCAGATTTGGAGGCTATCTATAGTTGCTTCTATGAAATAGATTTAAAAATTAAAAAAAAAAATCCAATTCTGGAGGAGTCAGGGTTTTGCTGGTGGTTCCCACAACATAAATCCAGTGCTGGGTTTGGGCAAAACAGCCCACAGTTGAATTTGGACCTACAGAAATAAATGTAACCCAGACTGTGTATGAAATAAATGCTCCTACAGCAAAACTGGTAGCACATTTGAAAGATGAATGGGAGTTGTGTTGCTTGAAGCACTAGTTCCAGCAATCCCCAGACTCACAAAAGCAAGTCTACTTTTATGATTATTTAGAAAATCAGGAGGGAAGATGTAAGTGGAAGAAAAAAAAAAAGGCCCAAACATGCAGGCTACTATGTTTTGGAACCTTCAATCTGGTGCTTCCAGGGCAATGCAGAGCTCTACTACTGATGAACCAGTGGGAACAACATCAGGAAGTACCGTGTCAGCATACAGCATACTACACCGGACATAAGTTACTGAATAAATACATCCCTTAGTGGTTCTAAGAGACAAGCACCCAACTTACTTGGTGCCAGCTGATGGGGTGGGCAGGAGAGGAACAGTACCATCACACAGAGCCACAGCAAAACAAAGGAGGGTCGGATGGTGGCAGAGATACTCGAGCACTTGCCACGTACTGCTGTCACTCAGGAATTAGGCGGAAGGCTGCACCAGCACATTAAAGCAAGGTGGCAGCAGTAGAGATGAAGCCTCCCAACATGAGAGGAAAGAAAGAAGCATAAGAAGTTTCACTGCAGCCCTGAAAACACCCTCCATGTTTAGTTTGTATGTACACACAGTCACACCGTTTCCCACATACTCCACAAACAGACCAATAGGTGAGATCCTAAGGGACCAGTAAGTCCCAGTTAGGAATGCTGAGCACAGGTCAGCCTGATTACAAAACCCCTTTGTAGCAGCCACTGTACCAGAGTACATCTCCGAGAGCCAGCTGCTAAGGGAGCATCACCAAGCCAAAAATACAGCTTCTGCCATGAGATGCTTGTTCTGTGTGGTCTCCTCCGCAGCTTTGAGGAGGGTATCGGAGACAGAAGGAAAACCAGACGGCAACATCCATGTCCCCAAATACTGTGTCTCTGTATGGGTTATTAGGTCCTCGCCCTTCTTCTGTTTATCCAGGATCGTCCCACTTCAGCCTCAAAAACAGACCACAAATTTTAATCCTGTCAAATTTCCTGACTTACTGCTTTGTTTAGAACTGGCCTACTGTCAGACATTGTTTGACTTTAATAAAGGTTTAGTGACTAAATACAGCCATTAACTACAGTCACTTTCTTGCCCACATTTCTGGGGATGGGACGCTGGAAGATATGAGGTGGAGCATTTGTTTTTTGGCTATCAAAGAGGAAATGTTTATATTTTCAATTTTTTTCCCTTCAGTGTTTTCAAACAAAACAGGAAAACAATCTCTAATTGTTATTTCTGTGAACATTTTCTCAACAATGAATTCACTCAGCCTTTTTACAGTAAATATCACTTGCTTACACACAAGATAGTTACTCATCGCTGAAGAGTGGGTAATAAAATCAGGAAATAAAATGGCAGCAGCAGACAAGGATCAGTATGTTCCTGCATTCGGAGAGGCACATCCCGTCTTGTAACAACTTTACGCAGAGTAGAAACACGTGCTTTCACTGGGTAAGGAACTGGCCTTTAAATTAACAGAAAAAGAGGAGAAACCCTTAGGTCAAGCATTAGGTTGCAAAATGCACCAAATGCAAACTGTGCCTTGCTATTTTACAAGTGACTGATTTTAAAAATAAACTGCTAACCATGCAACTGCATGAATAACGTGTTTTGTTTATTCTCACATCAGTGACTGAGAAGCTGTAAATAGGTGTGACAGCTGCAGCATCTCCTCTGTTGTCACAGCTCTGCTCCTCCTGCCAGACAAACGGTGAGCGGGATGACTACTAGGACTGACAGGAGCATAGTATGATCCTCAAGCAGAGAGTTGTACATGAACTGTATTACTCTTAAACTGATGCTGGCATTTGTCAAAATAAATACTCAGAGCGTTGCTGCTTATTTTTGGGGAAAAGCATACCCTGTTCTGCTAGCTGGTCAAGCTCTACTGAAATGGTGCAGGGCCTGACTGTCCCAGTTTTCCAAACTTCAGTAAGATCATCAGCTAGATTCATTTTGAAGGAAATGATGCCATAGTTAAAAAAATAAACCGAACACCAAACCTCAGAGCTTGATGGTCATGACTCCAGTCAATCATGAAAGGCAAGGCTGTAACCTTAACTTCATCACTCTCCAGAAGAACTCGAGGGATGCTCTGAGCATTACCTGCTGGGCCACCTGACTGCACTCAACTGACATAAAGAGGATTTCCTGCTTTGCTTCTGTCACCCACGGCCAGTTTAGGCTTCCCCACTAAGGAAGCATCAAACCAGGAATCAGTTCTCCCCAAGATCCTTATCTCCTCTGTGGCATCACAGGGAAGTCCTGCCTACCTCCCTGTATCCTTTATTTGCAGGTGAAACTTCACTTTCTTCATAATAAGCCTTGAAGTTTATGAAAATGAAGATCATGTTAGAAGATGAACTGAGTAACCGGTCACTGCTGTATGTAGCAGTTGGTTAACAACTCTGAAATACAGCAGTAGCCTAAAGCCACCCACAGGGGACCCGCACAGGTGTACAAATATGCACTTTGGTTGCCACCTCAAGCATGTGTGCCCATGCTGGCCCAGCCTGGATGCACAGCATCTTGCACTTATAGTCCTTCTCCTTCCTGGTCATGCCATGGTCCTGCAGGACCGAGTACAGGCATCACAGATGAAGGTCTCAGTCATGTCTCACCAAAACTAACAGTATATGCCCAACCACTGCTTATATTGTAGGGTTCCAGAGTTCTCCAGAATAAGTATAGAGATGCACCCATACACTAAACATTAAATATGTCTGTAAAAAGATACCATGGATGTGGTGGACTCCAGCTGAATTACTCTCTTCATCTAAGTGCTACACAAGGTATGGAAAAAATTCTTTTTTAATTAAAAAAGCTAAAATGAAAATATTCTTGAATCTGTTTGTATGAATGAAATTAGGCTCTTACTTAGGCAAGGCTAAACTTACAGTGTAAAAATATGTGAGTAGTTTTCTAATGGCAAAGATCAGGTGACAATACAAGATCAACTTGAGTTAGGAGAGTCTCTTCTGAAATTACATTTATTCTCATTTGGAACTGAATTTAAGATTTTAGCAACTGTTGGCTTTTCCATTTCCAACGCTAGAAGTTTTAGAAAGAGTGAACAGGGTCTCAGGAGCTGGCCAGCATTCTCTACACCAATTCAAATCATACCATGCTGTGTGCTCAAAGATGACATCAGAGTTCGGGCAAGACTACCTTTGCTAGCTGTCTCCCATTTCCCTTCATTTCTTCAGCATTCCTTGTGGAATATGCTGCTACCTAAAGGCTTTGGGGAACAGCAAGGGGTTGCTGTCATGGCAGCCTACATCAGCTTACATCAGTATGTTGTTTTCTTCCGTCTCCATGCCCCCCTTTCTGCCTGCTGGTTATATACTGTGCAGACCAGAGGTCAGGAGACAAATGTTTTACAGGCAGGATGGTTTACTTAGTCACCCAAATGCTCATCTTTAAAGCACCATTAAGGGTACTAAGTATACTAAAGTGATAAGCAAGTCATGCACCATGAAAACCACCCATGCTGAAAATTACAGCTGGCTGGGTAAAAGTTACCTGTGAAAGTATAAAGAACAGTTGTAAGAGAAGTCAGGAGGTGCATACCTCTTCTCACACTTCATAAGATTACATGAGAAATGAGTTGCAAAACTACCTTGGAGAACAAGGGAGAAAGAACACAGCAATTCAATTTCTTCTGCTTCTGTTTCATGTCTGTCAGAAATGCCAGAGAACACACCAGGAGAATAAAACATCTGCCACCCTGCCAACAAATCAGTGCAGGATTTCACCGCCTTGCCCATCTGCACAGTTTCACAGCACGCTCAGTCAGATGGTTCAGAGACCAACACAGAATGAACCATTTCACAGCCTGGATTCTATTACAGAACAACCATTTGCCATGCCTTAATGTTAATAACCACATATTCGAAAAAGTTGTCCTCCAGATCTGGGAGAGGGAAAGGTACTATAGGACAGAGAAAAAAGAGAGGAGTGTTTGTGGATGCATTTTCAATATTTTTCTCCTGTGACTGCTGGGCTCATGATCTAGAGAGGAGAATTCAGAACTTTTCAAGTTGAAGTTGTAAGCTGCTCTGCTCCAGCTGGAGAGTGACCCAAACACAAAACAGTGCCGAAGGGGTGACACTTCTATTCCTGGGGGTTTAGATTCTACATTTATCGTCATTCTTTTACCTACACTTAGACTTTCAATGACTGTAGAATTTTAGTATGCTGCTCCATTCCCCTTTCATCTCCTGTCCCTGGACAGAAGAAATATTTACCCTTTGGCTCTCATTTTCCAGGTCTAAGCTTAAACCTTTGTGGGATTTAGGCTTGAGCCGGTGCAGCTATAGCATCTGAAATAATTTACAAAAGGTAGGGATGAAGGATATGAGAGACACAGAAAGAAGATACCCAAAAGGACAGCAGATCTGAGTTGTATGCATGATACAGTGTTCTCCTTCCAAGAGAAAAGGTGGGAGAAAATCTGAGAAAAGTCCAGAAAAACTTATATGGAGGGAAGACAGAAGAGGAAAGGAGCAACCGAATTTATTTCAAGTAGAGCGCACTTTTAAAGAAAAGCTATTATGATACCTCAAAATGCTTTGCCACTTACTGCAGATTATCAAAGCACTTAATTATATAATTTATTTAAACAGAGGTGTAATTCAGAGGATTACTCACACACTTTAAACATACAATTAATTGGGGGCTGAGAGAATTTAAGTGTGATCAGCTGCTCCAAGTCCCTGGGTTCAGCTGCACCCTCAGAAATTCTTCAACACTTTACATTTTAACACGTTTACCTCCTCACCAGCTCAGCTGTCACTTTTTTCTCTCTGAAGATACATCTCAACACCTATACACATCAGCCAAAGAGAGACAGCTGCCCTTTCTACTTCAATGTAAGTGACTCTGTGGGGCTTTTATCAGTTCCAGAATCCAGCACATCTCAAGGCTCAGCACATTTTCCCACATTTTGCAAATGCCCATCCAGTAGTTTTGGCGGGGGGCGGGGGGGGGGGAGAAAAAAAAAAAAAGGCGCCACAGTGGAAGTCAATGGAAGTTTGGGTTTGTTTCAGTCATGCACTGTTCATTCCTAGACTGTTCCCCATTTCCTGACATTTGAAAGGCTTACAAGCAATACTACAACAAACAGAACCAGCTAAAGTTAAAGCCCTTTTTTTTTTTTTCTTTTAAACATTTCCAAACTGGAGATAATCGCTGGAGAAAAAAAAAAAAGAATTGGCCCTGTATCCAACAGCCCGCTGCAAAGAAGTGCTGAGCTTTTCTGAAGTGACTGTAACATTAATGTTTTCTAATTAGCTGCTGCTTGGCAGGTTTTGGTTCTGGCACCTATGAGGAGTGTGGAATTCAGCTTTCAGAACAGAAAGTCTAAAGATTCAGCCTAAGAGTACGTGTCATTTCAAACACTTCAAAAGCCGGTGCTGCGAGACAGACCCGAAAGCATCGCGTGGGCGTGCGAGCCAGTGAGAGAACGGCTGGGTGGTTAACAGCATCAGTTCTGGCTGCCGTGTTGCAGGGACAGATCTTCCACCCTGTATTGCCTCTGCTCCCCGTAATCCCTCCAAAGCTGCAGCACGTACATTCAGTAAATGGTCAGTGCTCCTGGTCTTGGTGTCACAGCTGGCCATGGAGTTTTCTCCTGTCCGATGCTCAACATATGGATGGGTATTGCAGCACCAGAGGGGAAGGAGAACACCCCTTAGACTTTCAAAACATGGGGCAAGGAGTTCACACCCTTTGTTCTGACCCTTTTTATATCCAAACACTACCAACTTGCACAAATGTCAGCATCATGTTTGCCAAAGGCTTCCACTGCATTTATCCTGCTGCGACTCCACAGAAACAGAGCGACTTCCCGGCACGAGAAGTAGATCAAGCCACTGATGAGTGACATGACTATCATCAGTTTACAAGCAATTTTCAAGGGTCTTTCTTTCACACCTGAGTATGTATCTGCCTAAAACAAGTGAGCCATCACTATTTCAAAAGGCACCTTTAAAATACATCACCCCTGTGAACAGTGGAAGAGGTTAACACTAATCTCATTTAGGATACTACACCCATGGAACCAAGAAGCTTGCTGAAACAACAGACAGAGGACTCCAACAGACCTCACTAGCTTAGGGAGACAATGCAATTCATGACAGAAAATAACTTCAAGTAAAGTAAGTCCCAGCAGACAGATGTATCAAGCTAACAGAGCTGGTCACTGCTGAATTTACTTAGGCTGTTCTCCTAATTTTCTGCTTTCCATGTCAACTGCACTCCATTTGAATGTTATAATGTTTTCTTTGATCAATGATTTAATTCGGTGTGTACCACTGGTCAACAAAACATAATGCTGCTTTACTAAATCCCATGTAAACCTTTGAATCATTTGGAGGTTTTTGGCTTTTGCCTGGTATGGAGATAAGGTTAGGAAGGTGGTAAAACTAGTTTCCTCATGGCCAGCATCCATCCCATTTCCAACAAAACTTAAAATAGAACCTCCACCCCCATGTTTTCAGCTCATCAATGAATTGACAAATTGAGTCATGTCCCCCCTGGCCCCAAAATAAGGGATATATAACCAATCTAGATTTTCTAGCCTATGGATTCTGAGAACCTGATACTATTGGCTATGCAGTTGCTACCCAGAAACTCAGTTGTCATGAAGTCTGCCAACAGCATTTTTGCTCAGTATATGACAGGGTTGGGCTCTTACTGCTAAAGAAATACCAGGCACCTGAACAAGCAAGACATTTGGCATGAATATAGTGCTGCTTCAGCATTCATTCTGCTTACCTGCCATCTGTAGCTATTTTCTGTGTACAATACGACCCCGGCTGTTGCTGTCATCAACTGCGTTGTGAAAGGCTCCCGCTTTACCTTTGTAATGCGTGTGAATGTGCCCTTTTGCAGTCACCTTACAAACCTCCTTTCCACATTCAACAAAGATGGAAATACATGAGATCTGCTCCTTTTGCAAACTCTGTATCTGCTGAAAATCATGTAACTGATTTTTTTTTAAAAGGACTTTACAGAGTTAGACCCACAGTTTATCGGCAAATGAAATACAAAGAAATTATTTCCAGTATCTCCTAAGCCTCCCTGTGCAAGCGTGCACACAACCAGAGTGCACAAACACATGGACAGCATGAGCCACATCCTCCTCTTCCTCCCCTACCACCTTCCTCCTATGACATCCTCCTCTTCTAACACGCAGCAGCTCCTATGAGAAACTGGCCATCCTATTAATTGATGGAAATCACTCCAAAACACATTGTCTCAGCCTTCCCTGGATTAGTAAGATGATCAACAGTAGGTTTCCTCTCACTCTCCTAGGAGGTGTTCCTATTAACTGCAAAGCATTCTCACCCCATCTGTGCCAGGCTTTAAGATACTTCATTTTAAGCAAGTGGATAGTCCTGCTGATGTTACTGGAACAAGTGCAGTTCAGTGCTTAAGTGTTTTGCTGGATTGGAATCACTGCTTTTAGCATCTTTGACAGCAATTACAAGCACAATCCTGAAACAGTCGCCTCGTCCAAAGTGCAGTATCAACATTTTACAAAACCACTATGCCCAAATCTCTGCATAATTTTCAAAAGTTTTGCTGGCACAGAAATTTCCGTTATACCAGATTTGGAAATGCAGTCTGCACTGTTACTGCAAGCGATAAAAAAGGTCCAGGGATTCCTCATGGTCCCCCTTCCACTAAAAATCTAATGCAGCTGTGCCAAGGAGGTAGCAGAAGGGCTTCTCCAGAAAATTATTCTCACCTCAGTCGCTAGCAATACCCTGGATGAGAACACCACTGACTTCTGAACACAGAACAGGATTTCTGCAACATCTGGATTACACAACTTGTCCCCGTGGCTGTGTCATACCACAGCAAGGCTTGAACTTTGAGGATCTGAGACATCTTCAGTTAAACTCAGACCTGCTCTTTCAGTTTCCTAATGCTTTGATTTTGTTTATTATAGGTCAAGATATTCTGAAGGAATCAAAGATGCCAGATAAAATTACTTTAGCCTTTGGAAGAAAGCAGAGATGGTAATGGTCAGTGCTCTGTTCTGCTGTACGTAATTGAGCACTGAACTGGTCATGTAAGACTACATCCTCCTAGCTAACATTATTAATGTTTGAAGCTATGGATCAAAGAGGTTTTGTCTTAGGTCTTAGATTATAATCAAGGTAGCTTTTGACAAGAAGAGGTTTGTGCATCTTTAAATCCTGATTCTCCATGTGATTTGTTTTAGGGCTTATTTTTTGGCAATCACACTTTTAAAAGAAAAAAGTGAAATGAATCAGCCCTAAGCTTACACTAGGAACATCAAAGCTTCCAACTGACCACCCCATTCAGTGTAGTCACGCAGATTCTCCAAGTACAAACATGCCTGATAAGTCGGTCTCTCTCTGGAGGCAGGCAATGAATTCAGCTTTCTCAGCACATACATGTGCACACAGGCACACATGGAAGTTCATGCTGAGCAAGTAGCCTGGATTCTGTTTTGATCTGCTGGGAATAACCTACCAAAACCACAAATCTAAACCATCTTGTTTTTAATACCTTCAGATTACCTTGCTGTAGAAAGGGCACACAGCTAATAAAGGCTTTGAATCCCTCTTGACCCCTGAGATGAAGAATACATAAAGAAAATATGGGAAAACAGATGCAGGATTATGCTGCACTCTGCTTCCTCTGTGCTGACACAGTAGAATACAGTGGATCCTAACAGTGCATTGTCTAGCATCTAGAAATCTCATTAGAAAGGAATTAAAGGATACTGCACCTATTTCTGGGATTTTCAGGTGACTGGGTGTTCCAAAATGCCAAGCACGCCCCCGGCACACTTGCCAGTTTTGTAGCATAGACAAGGGCAGTTGGCACTTTCTGGAAAATACCAGTATTAAATTGAACATGTCCTAAACAAACTCAGTTTACTACATGTATTCCAGTGCTTTCCAGAAGTTATACAGCTCATAATAATATATGTTTAATGTGGAGGCATGGCAGCCTTGGACTTCTCATACTGGTAAGGTTAGAGGGAGCCACAGGGTTTCTTCAAGGTACGTCAAAGACCACTGCCCTGTTTTGGGTATGTGACCTGAACTACTGCCAATGCAATGAAAGGCTCAAAGTGACTTGAATGATCACTGACAAGACCTGAAACCCTAGAATAGTAATACAGAACACAAAATGAATGAAATATTAATTTTTCTTTATTATTTAAATGGTTTTGCTTTCTGTACCAAACTTATTCATTTGTTTCTCTAGCTCCTAAAGCATTCTATGATTCTATGTCATGAGGTTTTTTAATAAAAAATTCTCAACACTACAATAGAAATTAAAGACTATAAAAATACAGCTTTTAATCATTGAAACTAAGCACAAAGAATTCAACTTATTGCATTTCAAATCCTCAGAAATTGTTTTACAAAAAGCTTTTGATCATGGAGAAACAACTGACAATTCACATGTTAACTATGTATGATTGAGACAAAAAGAAAAAAAAACCCACCTCAGAAATTACCATGCTCCCAAGGCTCCTACTAGATTTTCCCTGGTCTATATATAAAAGAAGATAGTTTACCTAGCAGTTAAAATAATATTTTACTCTTTGTAGATATACCAAATCGTAAAAATATTGCAAGTTAAAGAAATCCATTCCTCATTTTTAATAAGAAACAAAAAATACAGAAATCACTTACGGAAAAGTTAAATTTAAAACATAAATCGTGGAAAAAACATAACTGGCATTATGACTGCAGGTGCTGTTCAGTTTATATCAATATGTATCATACTGAAGACCATGACATCATTTTTTTCCTTCTCTAGCTTCCCAGTTTTTCCCCATTATGCACCTCTTTTTTTCAACTCAAATACATGTTTCAAACCTGCTGCTATTAACCCAAATGCAATTTCCATTGTCAAGATGTTTTTCCCTCCATCAGAAATGCTTTAGGCAATTCCTAAATAGACATTAATTTTAGTGTGTCAGAAGTGGAGAGGGGGGCAGATGATCACTGGGTGTCTGACAGCAAATCCCTGAGCCCTGCTGAAAAGCATTGAGTGCTCACAGCCTGGGCCCAGTGCTCCGCACCCCCAAAACCAGTCTTTTGTGCTGGAAGCAAAAGTCTCCCTATAAGAAAAGGCTATTTCTGAGGTTACCTAGACTACAAGAGCACTCTGAAATCACTGAACAACACACAGAAATGAGCCAGTCATACAGCTCAGCAGTGGCTGAACATCTTTGGCACAGTATCTTCAGGTGTGCAGGATTACTGTAATTAAAACATGGATTTATGATGAAAAAAAGTATTAGCCAACAGGCTTTGACTAGGTGCAAGTCATGCTTATTAGCACAACTGACCTTAACCAAAATCAATTAGAGCACCCACAGAACACAGGACACCCAAGGCTGCACAGCCGACTACTGACAAACACACAGATGCAAACAGGCTTATTTTAAGAACAGATTTAATTGCTACAGTCAAAAGCTGTTCTCCATGACATAGCTAATAAATGTACTACAGCAGAGATGTTCAGATGTGGGTACTACCTGACAATCTCCTGTTCCACAACAACAGTTTTTATCAGCAAAACATTATCCTTTCTACAGCATCAAATATATCATTTGGGGAGGCATTGTATTTATCTTTCCGCTGCCACATGAAATCGATTCAGGGACTCCAAGGCGCAAACCGTCTCACAGACATCTTGAGAAGGGAGGGGAGGTGCTGAGGATGAAAGCTGTGGCTTATTCGTATAGCTTTGTATACCCAGTGCTTCTAGAAATCAGGTTTCCCTGTATTTGGGTGACTGAAGAGGCAAATGTACCAATACAGTCATCCAGGTGTTCAAATTCTCACACACTGAATGTGACAGCAAATGCACTAACACTTTACTTAAAAGACACTGTTAACTATCACCTTACCTGGCCTTACACTTTCTCCCTGTCCCCTTTAGAGGAGGCCAAAGTTTAAGCCTCCTTAACATGTTCTAGTGACACACAGTCAGAAAGAGTTAACCTAACTTACACACACCTTCCGACCATGTGTACATCAGAGGGGCTCCAACGACAGATAGTTTATGATGTCTCACAAGACATCTAGCCAAGCCAACTGGGGTCCATGATGAGCAGCGCAAAGTTGTGATAAGATAATACACAAAGGCCATTTATAGTCTACAGTATTTTGTATAAACTAAATTAACTTGAGAGGTAACTGTTGCTTTTATGCCATTAAGTACCTCAGTTTTGGCATTACCTGCTCTGGTATAAAGTACTGATGTACCAGGTATCCACCAGGTAAAATGCAAGCCTTATTGCACGTCACAAGGATGTTAACAAGTGTGATGGCAAAGCATATCTAAAAGTGGTTAGGAGCTCGGAGCAGAGGTCAGTAATTCTTTTCTGTTCTCACATATCCCTTGTTGAAGGCCATCTCTGTGGCCAGAGATGCCACAGAGATGATTCAAAAAAAGACAGAAAGATAGAGCACAGAAGAGAAAGTTGAACAGAAGCAATACTTAAATTAGAGGAGTGACACTCTGGGGTTAAATGCCACTGTGGTGAGCAATGGAAAGGGTTGCCCAGTTCAGCAAGGTAGGTGCAAGAGGCCTGTGACAGGGCAATAACAGTGGTAGGCACAGCATCCACTGTACACAATGACCAGACAACCAGATTTGTTTCCTTCCATAAAAGAGGAGCCCAAGAAATCCTCTCCTACAGCTCATAAAGGTTACTTACACAAATACTCACTGAAGGACACTCCCACATGCCCCACAAAACAGATGCTGTGCAGACCCGGTGAGCCACGCTCCCCCACAGGGAGAGACACCCAGGAACCCCCACTGCCTTCTGCCTTTCCCAACCCCCTCCCTCCCAAAAGGGCTTCATGGCAGAGACAGCTCCAAGCTATTCAATCCTGTCTTCCCACAGCATACTGGGCCATAGGAGTGTTTGCATGTACCCCAGTCTTCTTGCAGCTTGTCCCAGTCCCCACACTGGTGGGTGGTGAGAGTGGGACAGAGGAAACACAGCAAAGGCTTCTACCTCTTCTTCCTTGGGGACAGCAGACCTGTACCCATGTTGGGGAGGGCAAGCCCTGTTTCACAGACAGCCTTCCCTGCTGTGGGATTTTAACAGCAAGACTTTTCTTCCTTAAAAAGATGTTGACTAAGGAACACATTTCCCAAATTCACCAAAGTAACATTGAAAGAAATTATTCTTTGTCACTTCTTGTGACAAAGGAAAATAATAAACCAACATCAGTGGACCAGGAACAAATGCACATAGTTCACTGTAAACTGTTGCATTAGTAACCTTAATAAGTATAAGACATATTTGTACAGGGGACTTTTCTGAGAGGACTAAAGCCCCCGGACTTGAGACTCTTCCAATGCACAGAATTAGGGTAGAAGGCACGTGGAATATGGGACAGGAAGAAAAGGGAGAGCACAGAAAGGGAAAGGGCAGCACTAGTCCCAGCTTCGGCACACACCACTGATGACAGGTAAAACCTGCTGCTGTGCTGCACCTCTGCTTCTTTGCAACAGGAGCATCCCCCTTCCACTCCATCCTCAGGGAACAAGAGATGGACACAGGGAGCTCACGGATCATGCTGAGAAGAACCACAGAACAATGATTTGACACATACAACACTTTCTTTGAATACTCCAGCTCCCAGGAGGACCTCAAATCAGTAGAACTGATGCTTTGTCCTCCCCACTGAGGTTTTCCTCTAAAAGATACTCCTCTTAGAAATATCTCCAAATGGAAGAGATTCTTGGGACAGCCCACTGCTACCTTCAGAAAGGCAGAGCCTGACACCCTCAGAAGGACACTTTAAGGAGGGGAACAAGAAAGAACAGCCACTGCATTAATGAAACGGAACAAGGCAGCAAGGATCAGAACTGGCTTCCACCAACCACCTCCAGCTGAGGTCAGCGGTCAGGCAGCAACGGTGCAGAAAGGCCTCCCTGGCCCCTACGCCACCTCTCTAAACTGTGGGTGATGCTTTTTGGCAAAAGTTCAAACTTGGATGCGAATTATCCTTGGAAAAACCCAACCAAACAAACAAAAAACCCCACAACAAAACAAAACAACTACCTACATACAGTTATGTATGAAGTGGATATTCATTGTGTTTTTCACAGCACTGTCTGTCTGTTTGAAAACCTTGTTCACCTGGATTCACCACGACGATCTGGGGCTTTGGGTGGTTCATAGGCATTACATATTTCTAAGTATACCGAGCATCAATATGCTGAAGACCAGTACCCGTGATCAAGCTTCAAGCTGAAATCCAGATCTTAGCTACTATTTAGACAATTCATTCAAACAGCAGAGTATTTCTACACACGCCAAGCCCCATTCCACGTGCAAAGGCAACAAGTTCTAGAAACACAGATACGCACACAGACGCAGCACGGAAGGCAGGAAAAGAACCGAAAAATCCCATCTCCGAATTCTAGTTACCGCCTGCCTTCGAAGGAAGGAGGGATGCTGCTTCCCCTCCGCGTAACAGGTGCCGCGCCCCGACCCGCGCCCGGCAGCTTCTCCTCCCGCAGCGCCCCCACTTCTAGCTCATTTTTATTTTCCCCCTTTATTTCCTTATTTTTTTTCCTTTTTTTGCT
>NW_010259557.1:0-5676 GCF_000690775.1 Eurypyga helias
TTCCCAGAGCAATTTGCCTGACAAAGACTCCAACTGTCTGCTAATCACCTGACACTAGGTCCAGAGAAAGACCACACTGCAGAGAGAAAAAAAAAAACGTGTTGCCATCAAAAAAATGGGCTGCTGGGTGGAACCTCTGGGACAAGCCCCACACACCTTCCCGGTCCAGCCTCTGCAAGCTTCCCCACGGCCTGCTCCCAGCTCTGCTGGTATGGGGGTAACAGTGACCACTCAGCTTGATGTGTTATGGAATGAAACAAAATCTTATAGACTGCCCTAGAAGAGCAGCTCATCGCTGCCTGAGACCAGGACAAGATTTAATTAGTAAATAGTTCTTATCTCAATTTTATGAGCTTCCTTATTTCTCTTTCCTCCGATTCTCCCCCTCTTCTGGCAGAGGGGCAGGGGAATTTGTGAGACTGTCTTTGTGGTATTTTGCTAACCAGAGTTAAACCACAACAACTGGAAAGTGTCATGAAGACAACTATTCCAAGACAAGTTTTCAAACACAGAAGCTATTTTATGCCAAGCAAGTTGGCAATCCAGGCTAACACATAAATTATTTTCTTTGGACAATAAGGAACATCCACACTATATATTAGTAAGCAATGGTCAATAAAGATTAGCACTATCAATAAAGCGAGCAGTTTGTATAATTTATTTGGCAGATTCTAGGTTTGACTGGTCATAGCTCTTCAACTAGGTTGACTTCTTTGATATTTCTCCAATTAGCATAGCAGCAGCAAAGTTAGAGCCTTTACCTTCCATTTCCAGTGGAAAATAACAGGAGGGTCTGGTGACTATTGAGTGAAAGATGCAGTCACTAAAACATTTAGATTTTTGCCAATGGAATTCCCTAAAGTTCATATGCCTATGTGACACTTTTCCAAGACTAATTCTGATTTTCTATAGTCTTTATTGCCTCCATTCATTTTTAATGCATTTAATTAGCAAAGGACTCAACCTTTTTAGAGAACATGATCCACTGGTTCTGCTGTTCCCAGTTGGTCACAATTAGCCTCTGCTGCTGTATTACATCATTTTAAACCAGCTTCTACTTTTTCTCTTCAAACACATTGTCTGATCTCTGGATGACTGAACACCCAACCCCCTGCTTCTCCATACATTTCTCCTAAATCCCAACAAGTCCTTTTTTTCTCCTATTGTCCTACAAAGTGACTCAGCCTTCTGCTGGGGTATCAAGAGAAGAGGTCTTCTTCTGTGAGAACCTTGTGCTGGTACACCTGCTGGTATTTGGGCAGCTGTAGCTGAACAGGATACTGAAAAGCCCTTTCAAGGGTAGATCTGATTCAAATTCAACAGACCATCTTCCTCTGTAACTGAGAATAATGTCACTCCCTTACAGTTTTACTGAAGTCAGAACTTAACATATACAGGCTAGACTATCTGTATGATATACCAGACTGAGTATAAGGTCACAGGCTACCATATGTAAATCCACCTGTGTTAATACATCCAGAGACTGGACTGTGCCTGGATACTTAACTGTTGCTGATAAGGATACTTGCAATACTGAAGAATAATTTTTATACTTAGGTACTTTATAACAGTTCTCTGTCTGTATGTTTGTGCTAAGTGTTCATAATAAATAGAAGAAAATCATAAATAAATTCAGATATGGGCCCTTAATCATTCAGAACAGAATGATGACAACTATATGCATTTTCAACTGCACCTGGACTGCAACATGTCTTCAAAGTGCCACCAGCACCACCGCAGGTGTCAGTGCCCTGAGCACACCCTCACTTCTGGAGGTTTGGCTGCCAGGGCTCAGGGCCAGCGCACCCACAAGCTGTCCCCTGACTGACAGGGCCCTCCCAGTCAGTGGTGCAGAAAAGACCTCAGCCAGAGCTGATCACCTGCCTCCAGGAGTAGCTTTTAGGCCAGTTCTCTGCCGTTTGGCCCTTGTCTGAGACACCTCTCTAATCATAACACAGTGGCCATGGGCACTGTTGATCTGAACCCTAACCCACATGCTGACATCCCGGCCGGGCCTCAGGCCTGCTGCACCACTTTGTAATTGTGTAGTGATGGATGGGCTGTATCTGACCCAGATTACCATTGCTGGGCCTGGGCCTGGTCCCTCCCAGGGTTGGCAGTGGGATAGACCCTGGCTGGATAGACCCCTGCCCTGCCAACCCAGGTGTCCCCCATTGCTCTCTGGCTCCCTGACAGCATGCTGGATTACAACAATGAAATAAAAAGTCAGCATATTAAATGGTGAATTACTAGTACCATGCCATCTACTACCTAGATTTTGGATGGAAAATTAAGTTCAAGGAGCAGTTTCCTTGAGCAATACCCATTTCATAACCAGTGATGGTTCCAGTGCATACACTCGGGCATAGGAGTGCACCACTCCACTGTGCATGTAATTCAAAAGCAGGCACAGAGATGCACAAAATAAAAAAAAAAAAATTCCTAGGCTATGATACCAGTGTCATTCAGAAAAGCAAAGATCTTTGATATCTTGGTTTATTATATTACTTAATACTTTCTTTTTGGGAGTCTTTTGTAGTACCAAGGAAGATGAATGTGTGGCATGTTAAGATGTGAAAATCACTGCAACGTTAGGTTCTTCTTATTTCTTTTAATTGTTTATTTCTCTTCTCTTTTCCCCAGATCACTGACTTTGAGACTTGTAAAAGTGCTTTTGGTATACATACAAAACTAAACTGAAGACAATAGTTACAAATCTTAATTCTGCTCTGATCTCGGCTGATGTAAACAAGGCTAGTGAAATTATGATATATAAGTCATTAAATAACAACTAATACCACAAATTGCCAAGTGTCTTTAGAGAAGTGTGTGGAAGAGAGGAAGTACATCATTAATTTTGGAAATAAAATTTATGCCTTAAACTTCCTATTTTGTTCTTATTGCCAAGATTATACCATTTCTGTTTCAAATGCTGTCAGATGTAGTGGTCTTCCATTGGCAAGTACTACATGACTGTATGCCTACACAGAAACAAATAGCCTGTTTTCAGCCTTCCTGAGGAGAAAGAAGTACTTCTGCAGAGTGGATTATATGAATGAAGTGATTACACAGACATCTGCTAAACTTGTTTACAAGAACTCCAGTCCTAAGTGACAACTCAAGCTTGAGACCAAACCTGTCACTGCTTGTGAAAGGTGCTATTAAAGTCTATGCAGTTCAGCGCAGTCACATTAAAGCCTTTAAAAGTATTACTAAAGTCATTGAACTGACAGTAGGCTAAGTCAAACTCATCTACTCAGGTTTACCAATGAAGTGTGAGTAACTCTGAAGCAAAAAACATATAATTCACCAGGAAAATAAACCCAACCATTTATTTACATTTCAAGAGATTGCATATTCATTCTACAGTTTTACAAAGACAAAAGTTTCTACTTCTCTATCCTATCACTTTCTCCACATGGATAAGGCTAAAAAAAATAACATTTTAAACATTATTTTTTTAAACAAAGATTGGTGGACATCGTTTTTTCTTTTCCTCTTTAGTAATATTTACAAGGCAATAGGAGATTGTGGGGTGCTATATGTATGTGCATGCGGACAGACATTTCCACAGTGTACTGACAGTTATTTCATGGTGCAAGGGAAGAAGATAATACTGGAAAAGTTGGCTTATAGAGAAGGAGGAATGAAATAGCATCCCATGTTGGCATTATTAAGCTACTAAGTCTTTCTGCCACAGCTATCTATGGATGTGAATATATATATATATATTTTAAATCTGTTTTCAGGTATGGATATTTTTCAGGATTAGATTTTTTCCCAGAAGTAACCTTTTCTTAAAGAAAACAAAAATACCTTGTGAAAAAAAAAAATCTTTGTGGAAAACTTATTTTTCTGTCAAAACCAGTTTTCTTTAAATTGTGACAAGGCTGTGTAATGCTTAGTTGCTGGCTAGGGTTAAACCACAGCAACATCACATATACAAAAAGACCAGAAAGTTTAAGGGCCTCATAATATACTATCAAATCTTTTTCTCTAAACAGTAGCACTGAACAGCTAAATGCAGAATCATTTCAGACAGCAGAAATATTGTAGGAGTAAATACCAATGTTGTACAGTCTCAGATGACAGTACTGACTGCTTGGCCAGTATTTTGAAGTGTTGCAGATCTTTGAGATTATGATTATATCATATGTTTTTGCATGAAATTAGGCCTTTACATTATACTGAGAAAAAATACTGCTTCTAATGCATTTTTTCATACAGCTGCTAACCCTGTGTGGGTTATTCTCATTAACTCTCACTTTTCCTTCATTCATGAAACACAGCTAATATTTCAGAAACATTATTTCTTTAGTGTTCATTATTTACAGTAAGAACTTTCTTTTAAAAAAGTAATTTTCTTTCAATTAAATCCGTCAGCTTTATATTTTCCTCCCAACTTTCTCATAATGCTTGGTCAATTGAGTTTCCATTTAACCTTTAATTCCCAGTATCAGAATCCACTTCACAACTATGTAATCAGCCTTTTGGTGTAGCAATAAATCCCATCTCCTATTAGTACTTCCATACTTAAAAAAAAAAAAAAAAAAACAAGTAGAGTATGCATAGCAGCTAGAAAAGAAATTTGCCATTTATCATTCCACAATTAAAAAAAAACAAAAACAAAAACCCCCACAAAAACCAAAACCACAAACCAAACAAAAAACCCAAAAAAAACACATTACTGGAGATATTCTCAACTTGTCTGGGTATACTGATCTTCCTTACCTCCATTTTTTAAAATGTTAATGTAGTGGCCCAACTTTTCACTCAGTGTGATGACAGTAGAGCTCACAGATTCACACAGATTCACAGAGTAGAAGGGGTTGGAAGGGATCTCTAGAGACCATCTAGTCCAACTCCCCTGCCTGAGCAGGATCACCTGGAGTAGATCACACAGGAACAAGCCCAGGTGGCTTTGGAAAGCCTCCAGGGAAGGAGACTCCACCCCCTATCTGGACAGCCTGTTCCAGGGCTCTGTCACCCTCAGAGGGAAGATGGGTTTCCCCATGTTCAGGTTGAACCTTCTGTTTTCCAGTTTATGGCCATTGCCCTTAGTCCTGTCATTGGACACTACTGAGAAGGGCCTGGCCCCATCCTCTTGACACCCACCCTTTAGATATTGATAAGCATTGGAAAGATTCCCCCTTCAGCCTCCTCTTCTCCAAGCTAAACAGACCCAGCTCTATCAGCCTTTCCTCATATGGAAGGTGAATCAGGCCCCTGATCATCTTAGTGACCTTGCGCTGGACCCTCTCCAGTAGTTCCTTGTCCTTCTGAACTGAGGAACCCGGACCTGGACACAGTACTCCAGGTGAGGCCTAACCAACACAGAGTAGAGGGGAGGACAACTTCCCTCGACCTGCTGTCCACGCTCTTCTTAATGCATCCCAGGATGCCATTGGCCTTCTTGGCCACGAAGGCACACTGTTGGCTCATAGTCATCCTGTTGTCCACTAAGACTCCAAGGTCCTTTTCCCCAGAGCTGTCCTCCAACAGATCAGCCCCCCACCTGTACTGATCCATGGGGTTGTTCTTCCCCAGATTTAGTACTTTACACTTGCCCTTATTGAATTTCATTACATTTCTCCCCGCCCAGGTCTCCAGCCTATCTAAGTCACACTAGATGGCAGCACAGCCTTCTGGCCTGGCAGCCACTCCTCCCCGTTTTGT
>NW_010259557.1:5917-27135 GCF_000690775.1 Eurypyga helias
ACCATGGGAGACCGTGTCAAAAGTTGTGCTGAAGTCAGGGTAGACCACATCCACTGCCTTCCCCCTGATAAAAAGCTATCATATAGGTCAAGCATGACTTCCCCTTGTTGAATCCATGCTGACTACTTGTGATAAGCTTCCTTTCCCAACATGCTTTGAGATGGCACCAAGAACAAGTTGTTCCATCATCTTTCCAGGGATGGAAGTGAGGCTGACCAGCCTATAGTTACTGGGTCCTCCTTCTAGCCTTTTTTGAAGATTTGAGTAACACTGGATTTCCTCCAGTCCCCAAGCACCTCTGATGTTCTCCAGGACTTTTCAAAGATTATGGAGAGTGGCCTAGCAATGATGTCTGCTAGCTCAGCACTCATGGATGCATCCCATCAGGGCCCATGGATTTGTAGAGGGTCAGTTTGCTTAATTGATCTCTATCGCAGTCCTCTTCAACTGAAGCAAAACCTTCCTTTCTCATGACTTCCTCTACGGATTTAAAACTCTAGGACTCCCGAGGCTTGGTCTTAGCAGTAAAGACAGAGGCAAAAGTGACATTCAGTAACTCCACCTTCTCCATATCCTCGGTCACCAGGGTACTCACTTCATTCAGCAGTGGGCCCAAATTTCCTCTGGTCTTCTTTACTCCTCCAATGTACTTGAAAAAGCCTTTCTTGTTGTCCTTGACCTCTCTTGCCAGGTTTAGTTCTAAGGAGCCCTTAGCTTGCTTTATCGCATCCCTACATCCTCTGACAACATTCTTGTATTCCTTCTAAGTGACCAGCCCCTTCTTCCATGTTCTGTATACTTTCTTCTTCCACTTAAGTTTCTTCATTAACTCTCTGCTCATCCATGCAGGTCTCCTAGCTCTCTTACTTGATTTCTTACTCTTCTGGATGATCCAGTCTTGATCTTGGAGGAAATGTTGCTTGAATATTAAGCAGCTCTCATGTGCCTCCCTACCTTCTAGAGCTCTATCCCACAGGACTTCTCCAAACAGGTCCTTGAAGAGGCCAAAGTTAGCCCTTCTGAAGTCTAAGGTAGTGATCCTGTTTGTGGCTCTGTGCCTGCTGCTTATGATCCTGAACTCCACAATCTCATGTCCACTACATCCAAGGTTGCCCCCTCCCTTTACATCCTCGACAAGTCCCTCCTTGTTTATAAGTACAGGGTCCAGCACTACTCCTCTCCTTGTCGGCTCCTCCTCCATCTGCACGAAGAAGTTATTGTCAATGCACTGGGAGAACCTCCTGGGCTGCACATGCCTGGCTGTGTAGCTTTTACAGCAAATATCAGTTTCAGATATGAAATTTCTTTCTGACTTCAGACATGAATTTCAGTAACACTGAAAATGCCACCTCATTATAAAGGCATGTTTAGACCTGATGTTCAGCGTAGGCAAAAAAAAGCAGGAAGAGAGCTGCTCAATGCGCTTCCCCATCCTGGGGGCCCTCACAAAGATCAGAGTCATAGAATCATGGAATGGTTTTGCTTTGAAGGGTCCTGTAAAGGTCATCCAGTCCAACTCACCTGCAGTGAGCAGGGACATCTTCAACTAGATCAAGTTGTTGAGCGCCCCATGCAGCCTGACCTTGAATGTTTCCAGAGATGAGGCATGTACCACCTCTCTAGGCAACATGTTCCAGTGTTTCACTGCCCTCATAGTAAAAAATTTCTTCCTTATATCTAGTCTGAATCTACCGTCCTTTAGTTTAAAACCATTACCCTTTGTCCTATCAGAACAGTCTCTGCTAAAAAGTCTGTCCCCATTTTTCTTATAAGACCCCTTTAGGTATTGAAAGGCTGCAATAACATCTCGCCAGAGCCTTCTCTTCTCCAGTCTGGACAATCCCAATTCTCTCAGCCCTTCCTCAAAGGAGAGGGGTTCCATCCCTCTGATCATTTCTGTGGCCCTCCTCCAGACCCACTCCAACCCGCTCTTTCCTACACTGAGGACTCCAGAGATGGATGGAGTACTCCAGATGGGGTCACCAGAGCAGAAGACAGGGGCAGAATTACCTTCTTTGACCTGCTGGACACACTTCTTTTGATGCAGGCCAGGATATGGTTGGCTTTCTGGGTTGTGAGGACATACCTGTCTCATGTACAGCTTTTTATCCACCAGTATCCCTAAGTCCTTCTCTGAAAGGCTGCTATCAATCCTTTCATCCCCTAGCCTGTACTGATACTAGGAGTTGTCCAACCCAGGTGCAGGACCTTGCATTTGGCTTTGCTGAACCTCATTTGTGAATGAGGTTCATTGACATATGCCCACTTCTTGATCTTGTCCAGGTCCCTCTGGGTGGCATCCTATCCATCAGACCTGTCAACTGCACCACTCATCTTGGAGTCATCCACAAACTTGCTGAGGGTGCACTTATGTCATCGATGAAGATATTAAACAGTACTGGTCCTGATATGGACCACTGAGGGACACCAATCATTACTGATCTCTATCCAGATATTGAGTCATTGACCACTACTCTCTGCATGTGACCATTCAGCCAATTCTTATTACGTCTTGTCTCAGCTTCTTCTCCTCTCCTCCCTTAACCCAACTTTCTCATCACCCTCTCTTTCTCCAACACACCCTCATGGTATAGTTCATCAGTGTGTGCAACCAAAATCCTTATTTCTGTGCCCTATTGCTGACCTGCTTTGTATTGCTTTTTAGATCCTAAGAACAGAGAATTCTCAACTCTGCCTAAAATAAATGCTGAACATCTGAGTGAACAACTTTTCTAGATCTCAGGCACAAGATAATCCAGTCAGTGATTCCCAGAAAACAGGTTCCAGAGACCATCAAGTTTAATTTCCTTGTAGACTAGACTTGAACAGGACATAGAAAGTCCTTAACCTTCACCAAGTGCCACCCCAAATGTCACTGATCTTTTCAAAGTGATTGCCGTGGAGATCTCCCAACTTATTGCATTGGGAAGCTACTACACATCTATCAAAAACCTTAATTTTGCAGAAATGAGCTATGTTAGCTTTCAAAATTCAGGTCAGATGACAATTACCATCTACGCCTTAAGCCACTTCTGGGGTCTATGCTTAGGAAATTTATTTACTACAGTTTTCAGAGGGCTTATAGAAGTATGATCTTGATGATTCAAACCTCTAAACTGTTTCTTAAGTTCTGATGTTCCATTTAATTCTACATCAAAGCCACTGAAAACATGAATTATGTAACTATGATGTCAAATTATAATTTAGGTTAAGTTCCTATGGAATGCAATGAGTGTGAAATCTCACTCAGGAGGAGCTTAGTACTTTGCAAGATTAAGGAGCAATTTCTGAAAGGCACAAATAGAAGTCAGATGTGGATCTTCTGTTGATTTACAATGGGATTTCAATACTTAATTTCCAATTCCTCTCCTCAGGACAGAGGATGAACAAAACCATTAAATTTTAGCAGTAAGACCAGTAGAAACCAAGGAATAACTTTCATCTCTGCTTGAAGAAGATTTTGCAGCTCTAAAGGCTCTGAGTCAGGAGAATACTTGGAAAACCCTAATATGTATGGTTCACTACTGGTTATCT
Organism: Eurypyga helias; assembly: GCF_000690775.1. Classification (NCBI taxonomy): domain Eukaryota; kingdom Metazoa; phylum Chordata; class Aves; order Eurypygiformes; family Eurypygidae; genus Eurypyga; species Eurypyga helias. The sequence continues at coordinate 9,452 of NW_010259557.1, forward strand.
TGCTGCACCAAGACACTAACATGAAAGTAGTTTTGCTTTTAGGGACGATAAATAGGAAATTAGAAAACTACTCATTTTGTATACAAAGAAAAAAGCTGCTTATGCATATTCCTGACACATGAGTACAATTTGCTGCTATACAGAAAGCAGCATTACAAATTCTACAGTAAAGCTTTTGTCATGGGAAAAGCAATTTGGAAAACAGGAACCTATCATTACCCTAAGCAATATAGTTTTCCTTATAACAATGCATACTCTGTAGAAATACACATATTGATGTTTCAAATGAGAGAGATATTAAGAGGAAATTTACAAATAATCATTTAGAGAGACAGTGATTTTGCAATTTATACTCAAAACATAGAAAAGAGATTTTAAGAACTATTTAACAATATGTGTTAACATAGTGTATCAGAAACTAGAAACATGGTTTAGTTAGATTAATTATCTTAATTATGTGCAAAATTGTGGAGATTTTTTTGTTAGTTTGTTTTGGTTGGTTGTTCTGATTTTGTTTTATTTTAATCTGTACCTACCTACATTACTTGGTATCACGTTTAAAGCACATATGATCCCTTGAAACTCTCTGAGGTCATTTAAAATCATATATGCTTTGGAAACTACTGTCCACTGAAAAATTTGTATGAATATGCGCTGTTCAGCTGAGTGCTGCAATATTACTGATCAATTCAGTCTTTGGGTAGTCTATATAGACCTGGATTTTGGCTAGATCCTATAACCAGTATCTCTAATCCAACATTAAGTAACAGGAGATCTTGGATGATTCTAAGTACTAAGGGTCTCAGTTTCACATAGAAGCAACACTGTATTTTTATATGAGATGATGATTACAAAACCAGATTCTGTTCTTCCTGTGGTAGTCACATGATGCTTTGAAAACTGTTGATTTGATAATCAACTGGAACTGCATAGGCAGCATGCCAGACAGCCATTATGAAATCAGTAGTAACTCACATGCAGCTCTGGATATTACAAATGGATTTTCTCATGTCACAGTCCTGCCTCTATTGATCAGATACCCAGAAGGGAAAAAATGAACCGAGAGAAGGTTGATTTTAAGCAGCAGGCCACAGTTTTCTTAACTCAGCACTGGGGAGAAATACTGGCCACGCACTTTGTCTTATCAGATACCAGTCAATTTACTGAATGTGAGGAACTACAGAGCTCTTGAAATGTAATCAATGCTGTGGAGCAGATTTTGGCTGGCTTATTCCACAAGGGTTAGATGACTTCTGTATGCTTTTGCAAGGTAGAGAGAGAACCATAAAAAAACCAAACCACAATGCCAAACACCCAAGTTTCCTTTCCCACCCCCCCTCAGCAGATAAATAATTCCTCAGCTCAGTCTCAGAGACCTCTAGGACTGGCCTATTTACCATTTATTTAAATGAATAGAGTACAGAAACCCAAAGTAGGAGTATTCCTTTGCTACAAAGTGTTAACATTCCTGAAAATATCAATTAGGCTTCAACAGGAAAAAAATAGCTTTCTGATCCACAACGTAGGAAGTCCATGAGATTCACAGAACCTTGGAAAGGTGGTTAATTGTATCAAGAGGGACAGGAGGGCATTGAAAACATCAGGTCATCTGTACAGTGCCTTGAAAAGTGTGCAAGAGTGAACCAGCCCTCGGCCTTCATTCTGCTTCCCATCATCAGGAAAAAGCCTCTATTCCCCTCTGTGGCATGCCCCAAGTTATCTGACCAGCTGAGGCCTGATGTTGGGATCACCATTGTTTCATGTTATTCCCAGGACCTACAGATCTCAAAAATATCCCCTGCTATCAATTTCTCAGATGGGAAGAGAGGTACTAACTAGTATGAGATACAACGCAAGAGATTTCAAGGGAGTAAGAGTGACGCTTCAGAAAGGTTTTACTTGTTTTGAGTAAGTCCTGGGGCCAGAGGAACTATGGAAAACACAATGGAACAGTCACATCATGGCACTGACTTTTTAACAATAGTTGCAGGTCTTCAGGTTGAGTGTCATATACTTGTGCTTTCATGTATCTTACTGCAGTATTTTACAGTTTATTGGATACAATACAAAAGAGCTGAGGGATGGGAAATGTTACAGTGAAAATTTGAAAAAATACCTGATATCACTTTGAAGCTGCTCTCTAGGACATGACAAAAATTAAATGCTTGTTGTATAGTCTATGGTATTTAATAGGAAATGCTACCTTCTTTGAGCACTTCTTAGGATAGAAAATATGTTGAAGTTAGTCTGTCATTTTTTGTGATGACAGAAGATACATAAAAAAAGAGAATAATAATAGAGAAATCTTCAATCAGGTGTATGATCTAGAGGGAACATAAGGTGAAATAGTTTGCATATCAGCTATGCCTTTCCTCCATAATACCCTTCCAGAAAAAGAGACGGGGGGAAAGTGACCATACCAGATGTCTCAGAAGCTTACACTGTTGCCCTATAAAGCAGTTCCAGGACCTCCATGTCTGATTGTGCATTTTTAAATGCTTTAACCTGAAAATTCTTAGCCAAAAAAGATGTTTGGGGGAAAAAAAAAAAGATGACCATTTATTTACCTTTTCCATTAATTCTTACATTTGTTGGAGTTTTAATGTTCCAGATCCTGACTGTTACATTTTTTCATCTGTCAAATACATAACAGGGTATTTATGATACTTTCATTTTTACATGATCTTAAGCTTAGTACTTTCTAAATACTTTAATTTTTTTCAGTGTTAAAATTCTGATTGTCACAAGAGTTCCTTAACAATTAATAGAATAATTATTTACCTAAAACTATTATGATGTGATTTCTTCATTTTATGAATATGCTTTTGTTTCCCATTTTTAAATATGTGTACTTGTCTGAATGATTTATAATACATAAGTTTAGTTTCTTGCATTGGAATGGATATGGTTACATATGCTATAGAGTTCAGTTTAATTAAACCACACCTATTATGGTCTGGGCAAATCTCTTAAAAGACTGCTATGTTTAGACCAAAAAAATTTGCCATGTTTTCCCTTTCACAATAGATTTTTAGTCTAAAAATATTGAAATTTTGTCACCTATTTTTAATTAGACTATTACAATAATTTTCTCACAAGCTTTCATTAAAATTATTATTGATCATTGTGTTTTCCTCTTGGATGATCTGCCAAATACAGCTTTATAAAAATGACAGCAATGACTTCAGCTGCCAGATTGTTTTTTCTTCACACAAGCTGTATAGTGTTTTTATGTTGCTACGCTCATACATTTTTCATATAGGTTCAATGGCTGCCAAACCTTATCATACATTAAGGTAAACATAAGATTATCTTTCACTCCATTAATACTTGTTATCAGAGTTCTATTATTTCTTGAAAAAACAGTAACTAGACCCCCTGTTTGTGTACAACGACAGTCACAGAGCTGGGATATACAGAGCCCTCATGCAAGTCCTTCTGCGAGACAATAGTTTCTTCATGAAAAAAACATTTAGGGATGACAGCAACAGGTACTTCTTCACATAGTTTCTTGCACTTCCTTTACATTCACGTGTGTGTATATCACCATTATGTGATATGAAAACCAAACTACATTTAAGCAGTATGCTTTCTTTTAACCTAGAATTGCTCCCTTATACAGATCACAATATAACTCTGCAAACAGCTCTGCTTTGAGAATGGAAGGGGCAGCACAGGGACAGGAATGGTCAAACGGGAAGTGAGGTTACTTAAATATTCACAAACACTTTGTATCATGGTGGTAATGGCTTGCTCATGGGAAGTAACAGGCAAAATTGTCTTAATTTTTAAAATGCTAAAGTGCACTGCTAATTCCCCTTCTTCTTTCCAAGTGGGAGATGAATGAAAGGGAAAACAGACCTTATGTTTAAAATGGCAGCTATTTCACTTAGGATACCATCTGAAAAGTTCAAATGCTGTGACAGCAGCAGTACAAAACCCTAAAGAAAATAACGTTGCAAGCATTCAAACCCTGTGCTGCTTATTAAGCAGCCCACTTCCCCATATACTCAGAACTTCAAACATGTCTTTGCTCTTAACATATACTTTCAAGATTTATAGGCATACTCACTGTGCCCGACATAAATGCTTTTGCACATATTATGCTTGCAAAACTTCATAATGGGCATGCAAATTGATATTTATTCACTCAAAGCCAATAACTACACATAAATACTGCTTCTGCAAGTTACGCTGGTATATCCATTGAAATCTTCTTTCAAAGTCTTTTCTAAGCAGTGTTCATCAGGGAACATGTATAAGGGCTTTTTTTTTTTTTTTTTGATACAGCCACAAAACAAAGTGAGCAAACATCCACAGCACATCACTGGAACTGCCAGCCCTAGCATATATAAGATACAGCCACAAAACAAAGTGAGCAAACATCCACAGCACATCACTGGAACTGCCAGCCCTCCACTGGGAAATGCTATGCCAACTGGATCACAGACAACAGCAACCCTTCCTCCCAGAGTCTTCAACTGAATTGGTGGTTTGCATTGTCATTAAAAAACAATTATGGACAGTTTAACTTCCACATGCTCAAAATCGAATTCTAGAGACAATGAGATTATGACCTGAGCTGGATCAAGTGCTCTGCCTCATTCTTTCTACACCCACAAAACTGTCACAATAATGATCAGACAAGATATGAAGACTAATTAATTTAATATTGTGGTGTTCTGATACATGAATTCTATAGCAAACAAACAAAAAATGCTTTTAATCACCAGGTCTTCAGTGAAGAACAATACTAAAAGTAATTATTTTCTCCAAATGTATTAAACCAAACAAATATCCACCTTTTACTGATGCTGTTAAGCTCTTATTCTGAACCCATTCGTTATAACACTGCATTTGTCCTATAAAAATAGTAGATAAATTTGTGGTCATTAAAAACAAGAACACAAACACCCCAGTCATCTGTACTGTTATTAACAGGATGAGGAAAATGATTGTGAAATTAATTATATTACGATATAAAAGAGAAATCACAACTAGAGTTAGTGTGCAGAGATTTTCTCTGTAGAGGACAGAAGATGCATCACTTTCTCATTCAGTTTCCCAACTTAGATAAAGGTTAAATCACTGCTATTATTATTCTGCTGAAGAACAGTTAGAATAAGGTTTGCAATGCAAAATAAAGAAAATGGATCAAATATTTTGTTTACTCCCCGGGATGTATTAAGAAAAGAGCTACTCGGTGTGTTAGCTCTGTGAAATGGAACTAGCTGTATTCTGCTTTAAACTGCTTCCATACTTCAGCATATCAATCAGTTTAGATAGATCAAATATCTACTTATAATCAACATGATCAATTAATATATTTGAACTCAATACAGTGACTGTTCAGAAGAAAAAGCAAACCAGCACTACACTGCTCCTATCTATGATGTCACAGGCTCCAATAATTAGCACTTCCTAATTCAAGGACAAAGCACTTCTTGCTCCTACCAGTGAGAACAAAAATTCTCTTACTTTCCACAGTACGTGTTAATTTCAAAATGTACCGTCAATGCATTAATAGGATAAATCCCAAAATTTGTACCCACAATGGGGACGGGGAGGCCCTCATTTTATAGAAGAGAGCTAGCTGGCTAAAATGTATACAAATAAGTCATATTTGCTATTCTCTTTTTAATTAGAGAAGACAAATTAAGCATAGTTTCAGGAACAGCAGACATTGAAGGTTGCTTATTGTAACTCATCTTTATTATGAAAAAGAAAACAACAAAAGTGAGTATTGCTAGTGAAGTGCTATCCTTGTACTTGACCATTTAAATAAGTTTTAATGGGAAAGATAAAACTAATGCTTGAATTAAGGCTTTTATAAGAACTATTTATATTTTTGTTCTGTGAACAGTAAGAAGCAAATATTTCTGTCCTTAGTTGTCCTCCTCAATGTTTCAAATTCTCTCTATACCTGGTAACTAAACCAAGTCCACTCTCCAAGACAGCTCCAGTGAGCAAAAGGAGATGAACATTGTTAGTAGATCAAAGCTATTCACACAGTGATTGGCCTCCCCAGGTATATCAGGCACTAATTTCTGTTTGATTTTCCTGTCAGCAGAGGTCACTGGTTTCCATATCTGCTATACTCTGTTACACTTTTCACAAAACATATAGGATTTTTTAAAAATAAAATCTGAAAATTATATGCTTTTTAAAGCATGTCCAAAATTAACAAGTGTGTTCAAAAGTTACTGAGTGAAAATGTGACTGCCAGACAAAGGTAGTTAGTGAAACTGCATAGATCTCATTCCATTCTAGAAACAGAAGTGGGTTGGAACTGGACAGTATCATAGAATCACAGAATGGTTTGGGTTGGAAGGGACTTTAAAGATCATCTAGTTCCAACCCCCCTGCCATGGGCAGGGACACCTTGCACTAGCCCAGGTTGATCAAAGCCTCATCCGGCCTGGCCTTGAAGACATCCAGGGATGGGGCATCCACAGCTTCTCTGGGCAACCCAATCCAGTGCCTCACCAACCTCTCTGTGAAGAATTTTTTCCTGATATCCAGTCTAAATCTCCCTGCTTTCAATTTAAACCCCTTGTCCTGTCACTGCAGGCCCTTGTAAAAAGTCCCCTCCCAGCTTCCTTGTAGGTCCCTTCAGGTACTGGCGGGCTGCAATAAGGTCTCCCCGGAGCCTCCTCTTCTCCAGGCTGAACAAGCCCAACTCTCCCACCCTGTTACTGTAAGAGAGGTGCTCCAGCCCTCTGATCATCTTTGCGGCCTCCTCTGGACTTGCTCCAACTGGTCTATATCCTTCATGTTTTGGGGACCTCAGAGCCGGACGCAGTAATGCAGGTGGGGTCTCACAAGAGCAGAGTATAGGTGGAGAATCACCTCCCTTGACATGCACCTCACATTTCCCTGGATACGTTCCAGGATATGGTTGGATTTCTCAGATGCCAGCACACATTGCTGGCTCATGTTCACCTTTTCACCCACCAGTACCCCCAAGTCTCCTTGGAGAGTCTCTCCTTGGAGACTCTCCCCCAAGTTCTCCTCTGGGATGCTCTCTATCCACTCTCCATCCAGCCTGTACTTGTGCTTGGGATTGCCCCAACCCAGGTGCAGGACCTTGCACTTGGCCTTGTTGAACTTCATGAGGTTGGCAGTGGCCCAACTCTCCAGCCTGTCCAGGTGGATAGCATCCTTTCCCGCCAGCATGTTGACTGCACCACAGTTTGGTGTCATCGGCAAACTTGCCAAGAGTGCACTCAGTGCCATCATCCATGTCACTAACGAAGATGTTGGTCCCAATACCAACCGCTGAGGAATGCCACCTGTTATGAGTCTCCACTCAGACACTGAGCCGTTGATCACAAGTCTCTGAGTGCGAACATTCAGCCAGTTCTTTATCCACCGAGTGGTTTATCAATCACATCCATGCATCTCTAATTTAGAGACAAGGATGTCCTGCAGGATGGTGTCAAATACTTTGCACAAGTCCTAGTAGATGACATAGGTTGCCCTTCCTTTATACACCAATATCACGACCCAGTGGTAGAAAGCCACCATAGTCATCAGGCACAATCTGCCATTGGTAAAGCCATGTTGGCTGTCACCGATAACCTCCTTGTTTTCCATGTGCCTTAGCATGGTTTCCAGGAGGATCTGCTCCATGATCTTGCCAGGCACAGAGGTGAGACCAACTGGCCTGTAGTTCCCAAGATGCTCCTTTTTTCCCTTTTTAAAGTTGGGGGTTGTCTTTCCGCTTTCCCAGTCAGTAGGAACTTCAACAGACTGGAAAGGAGTCTTATTAAAGCATATTTCTGGGAATAGAATTATATTTAGAAGAAGGAGTTTGTAATATCTTTCTATTCAAAACTGAGAAACTCTGAAAACTAGTAGAAGGATATAGGTACAAAAATTAACTTAGACAGGATTTAGACACAGCTTGATCAATTTGTGACATCAGAGTATTAACCCAAATGCCTCTGGTACCTTTCTTGTCTTGTTTTACAACATCAGTCCATTTAGAGATTTGGTTTATTTTATAAAGGTAACAGTATTCTAATGTCATAAAATAATATAAAAAGGAGGGATTATTCATCCCAGTTACCAGCAAATACCTCAGTAAAATTCTAGTTCTAGTAGTGCTAAATAACCACAGGACGGACCCCAAGCTATCTCCAGAAATACTTTGAATAATCACAATTTTTGAGACTTTCTGTCTGCATTACTAACGTTGTTATATTTGAAAGTAGAGAATTTTGACAAGCAAAAGGACTACAATATCTAAGGTGCCCTAACACATCTTCAGTCACCTGACAGAGCTTGCTGGGCATAATGGGTCCAGAGCTACTCATCAAAATTTCTCAAACATCGTATCTTTGGAGCTACTTGTTATGCTAAGTCTATCAGCAATTCCCCTACCACATGTATCTGATTTTTTATTTCAATTCACAAATTTAGAAGTATTTTGAACTACTTATGCAGGTTGGACAGCATAGAAAAGCTTATTCCATAGTCTGATCAGTACATTTCATAAGAAAATCATCCTTCTATTCACCTAGATATTGAAGTGATGGTGTGGGTTTACTTCAAAAGTTCTGTAGTGTTGAGAGAATGCAGAATCCAGGAGCAGTGTTGTGAAGAGTTACCTCAGTCTGGTTATTCTGCCCTTGAACATCAGTTATAACCCTTCTCAAGTTTGTGTTTGTGTTTCCATATAACCATATATGGGTTTCCATACATCAGTCATGTCTGCTGAGTGGTTATACTTCCTAGTGCAATGTATAGAACAGGAATGGAAAAAACAGACCTGCTGTCTTCCTACTGAAGCATAAGGGGATTGCCCATATCGAAGCCATAGAAACAAAGGCATTTATTGCAGACATATTTCAGCTACTCTCTGGTGACCATGCTGCATAGAAGAGGGAAAACTTAAAATGACCTTGCATAATAAGCTATTGATTTCACTCGATACAATCTATCTGATACCTCATTCTCTTTAGAAAAAATACTGAGTTGGGGCACATCATTATTGCCAGCAGCATGAGACTTGTTCCAGTGTAACATAACACTAACACACTAATGGTTTCATTGACAGCTCTGTCAGGAACAGGAAAGTGTCCTGCCTCTATACCAGGAGATTCATAAGTGAGCTCCCACACTATGGCTCATCCTGCAGATTCCCACTACAAAGGATATATCATCATAATCGTTGAGAAAAGTATGTGCTACTTTTAAGAACAGGTTGCCAAAGCCTAATAGAAAGTCAAACATATTGTGGAACTGAGAGACAAAGTAAGACAGATTGTTATGCCTCACAGTTAAGTCTGAATTTAGAGAAAAGTACATAAATACATCTTCATTTAAAAGAATATCAGCTAAGTGTTTTTATTTCACTCAACTTTTGTCCATCTGTAATCTTCTAATTATGACATACTTACTCAGCAAGATATTGTACATATAATGAGAAAGTATTTCTGAGAAACATCAAGGCAGTTTTTCTATTTCTTTATTGCTGTTTGAAAAACACTAGGGATAATATGATGACTGAAGATTTCATAAACTTACCATATTTGCTTTTTATTTCATAAAGCAGGATTACTCTGTACTCTGAATCACAAACCTGTGTTTGTTGCACTTACATTTTTCTTTAATCTTTCACCCTTGACTATTTTTAAACAAATAATTATGTTCTTGCCTGCCAGAAAGGTGTTAGAAAAACTGCATCACTAAAAAGAGCTCTAAGTCCTAAGGTAAGGATTTCCCACAGAACAGATTTGTTTTTCAGAAAAAACTGTCAAAGAACGAGTTTATTAGTAAAAGTAGGAATCATGAGTTAGAACAGAAAATTAAGCAAGATAAATGAATGTGGAAAACATTCTGTATGTGCACCAAAGCATTTAAGCATAAACTTAATTATAAGAAAGACAGTAATCCCAGTAGCCTGCATGACTATTTAGGAGAAGGTCATATCACCAGGACATGTGAGATATTTTTATCTTTCAGGGAATCATGGCATTTCTGGTATTCCAGGATACCTTTGGAAAGGTCACTATGAACTTATTAATGAACTAAGAAAACAGATGGGCTGAGTAACTACAGTTTATTGTAAGATATATAATATGACATTTAAACTAAAGGAATTATGGACTAAACGAAAACAAAATTATGTCAGCTCCACAGACCAAAAACAATCAAATAAAAAACTGCAAAAACACTTCTTGTAGGAAAAGAATTTTCCATTACTGATGACATTTGATTATTTAATATTTTATGCATGGATGAAAGCTTTAAGTTCTATTGACTGGTATTAGATACGAGAATACAACAATGCAGCTCTTAAAGTTGTTGTAGGACTGTTGTACATGTTCCAAAACACCTGATGGGGCCAGCACAGGTCATGAGCCAACAGGTGCCCTTCCCAGAGAGGGGCTGGGGACAGGGCCTAGGATACCAGAGCAGTCCAATAGGTCAGGGCAGGGAGGCCCATGACTCCTGGGTGGATCCTGAGCATGGGGGGAGGCTCCTCCCAGGGCCTCTACCAGCTCCTTCTTGCTCACATGGCAGCCAAAGACTGAGTCCCACAGTTGTGCCCAGCTGGGATGAGCTGGGTTTGGGGGACCACAGGGCACAGGCCCCAGGTGTGTGAAGGCTGCAGGGCCTGCTAGTTCTGACTGCACCTTCCATAATGGCTCCAAGTTTGTAAGCATATCTCTCACTCATCTCAGAGGGAAAAGTAACTGTAAGTTGAATTTGCAGCTCTTAAAATCGATAGTACAACAAAAAAGTCAGAGCAAGGAGCTAGCTAGGCACAGGCTAGTATTACTTACGGTTTTTTTTCAAAGAAAACTTTGAGTTAGACTGAATTATTGAGTAGACTTTGCTTACTTGTTTGCTTTGAAATGCCTTGGAAATAATTTGAACCAGAGATATTTCAGAGAAATGAATCCACTTCAAAATACTCTATTCTAGCTCTTCAAGAATACCCTTAAACATAAATGCTTTTATTATGTAAGAAGAGATACTTCCAAGTGATGGAGAATTTACTTCATGCCATGGGAACATCATACTGAGCTTTGTTAAATGTATCTTTATGTTTAAAGAGTATTTCCACTGTTAACACTTCAAATCACTTAGTAAAGAATAAAACATTATAGTTAGGAATATTGATTAAGTGCATGGTTTAAAAAAAAACCAAACAGATGGCATACTCTGAAATTCAAGAGTAGATGGTAGTACTCTCTTCCCTCTATGACAGATGCATCTGTCCTGACAAGACTCTACAAAAGCCCACCAAAAATTTCCCGCCACACCTCGTTACATCCCTCTGGGTGGTTCTTCTCATGTACACACCTGTCAGGGTGGGTCCTCAGCCAATGGGGAGCTACAGGACAATATATGACCACACGTCAGGGTTGACTAGGGTATAAAAGGGGCTCTTTCAAAGAGCCATTTTGAGTTGGTCCTCCTCAGAGCAGTCAGGGACTGTTCCCTTAGGTTGAGTCACCACTTAAAGACACTCATTGAGGTTGAGAGCCCTCCACTTTATTAAGTGAGTGACTCTGTATTTTGTGTCATTTGGCCATAAAGCTTAAGGATTCTTAAGTTAGGTGTGTAGCGTTGATTCCCAACTGACATCCTGAACCTGTGGATTGTAATATTTGAAGCCCCAAAGTAATTTTGGTGAGGATAAAACTTAATATGAGATTGCTACCATTTTATAAAAATATATATTTTTTTCCTAGTTTGTTAAATCAATCTGGCTTGGGTTTGTGGGATTCTGCAACGCCCTCCTACCCATGTAAAAGAAAAGCAGTTTCTTTGATATTTTCAGCATTACTCTGACTAAAAGTTAATATAAGTGAAAGAAAATGCTAGTTTTGAAATTGTTATGAGAAGCCAAATTTAGAAGTTGATCAGCATTTGGATTTAATTTCAGTAACATGAATCATACCCATGTTACCACTGGGACAGATTTGGTGTTTCCAGTCTCTGCACAGTTCAAGAGAACTAGGTAATTCAGAAAGACAGACACAAAACCACCCATTTTGGAGGATTTCAGCACAGCTGGATTTCAGCCTGGGGACTATTTTCACTTCTGGTTAGGTATAAGCAGTTTCAGGGTATCACAAGAGTTCAAGTACTTCATCAGTACATGCACAGTAATGATTTTGCAACTTCCAATACAACATAAAGCACCTTACAACAGTATTGTGTGATGAACTGGATCATTATTCTTATCTACCAAGGAAACTGGGCATGTAGGAGCCCAGTTCAGTGGTATTCTGACCTTAGCATCAGGCTAAGGATATAAACAGAAGAAAACTGTAGGTATCTTGGTAAATCTAAGTAGTTTCAAAATAAAGAAGAAAACCTTTTGGATTGAGTATTCAGATTTAGTGTTAATGCTGACCCCTGAAAAGGATCAGTAATGAAGACCTTAAGAAGGTCAATTACATTAACAGTATTTTTCATTTCTGCAGTGAAAAATGTAATCTGCAGAGGATTACTGTCCTATCTGTCTAATTATTGAAGTACTGCGTCTGGGAGTCCCATGAATAGGGATGGATTTTCTTAGTTGTTTCTTTATACTAATCAGAAAATCCCTGAAGTGACAAGTATCATAAAAGCAGATTACTTAATGTTCCAGGATTTGCTTTCACCAGCAGTAATTTGATTAGTCTCCTATAATGATATGGTCTGCTGTTCATGCTCTATTTTTATGTGTGAATACAGCAAAACTTAGCAGAGATGAAGTGCTGGTAACCTCTCATACAGCTACCTTAAAACAACCACTTACTTCACTGTCAGTCCAAGGCTAGGGGTTTTTGTACTGTTTTTCCTCCTCCTTTTATTAATCTATTACCTTCCAGTTAATTGTCAGCCTATGTACATAAGTCTGTGATGCATCATATTTCAAAAAATTAAAAAGAACTTTTTATAGCACTGCTTATTCATTATTTCCTCTATTTTTACAAGTAATTTTGCACTGCATTCTAGTAATGAAATGCTCAAATGCTGACAGAAACAGCATGAAAATTTTTGTTTCTTTTGGAAATTGAAGGCAGCACATTCTACTCTAAGTTAGTTGGGTTCCTTATGTTCTTCCTTCACACTGTCCTATTTAATACGTAGATGTCCTGTTCTTGCCTCACAGCAGATAAGACCAAATGAATTTGCTGCCTCTCCAACTTTTTTAACATGATATTATTCCAACATGATTATTTTTCTTCCTTTCTCTTTAGATTTTTCCTGAATTTTCAACTCTTTCAACATTAAAAAGGACCTTTTGGTTTGTTTTGGGGTTTTTTTTGATGTTTTTTTGTTTGTTTTAATTTGAAAGCTTTACAAAGCTGTGCACTTGGGGTTGGATTTTATTACAAGTTAATATGCCTTATCTTGTAAGAAAATATATTGCTGAGTGGCCCATTTCTTCTTGTCTATCACTTTTTTTTATAATTGCATACAATTTTTTCCTGTTCACAACTGTATTTGTTTTTGTTAATACATTTCATTACTATGTTTTTATATTAATTTCCCTTTCTAAAATGGGATATCCTGATTTTATAGCATTATTTAATGTTTCTTTCTTCATGGTAATTTTGTAGCCTATATCCATATTGAAGTATCTGGGCATACATGACAACCTGTGGACCTAATTACTCAGCTGAATAAAAGCTACGGAGTCTAAACAAGAGCAGTCATTGTTTCTCCAACTTTTCTTGTCTTCTGACAATTTATTATTTTTCCAGTTGCATATTTTGTAGACTGCATTAGGAAAAATGTATTTTCCTCTAAAATTCAGTATGGATGTATGTGAACCTATTTTATTTGATTACACATTACTGAAGGAGACAAAGTACAACTGACGTAATAAATGTAAGAAAGCTAAGAACACAGGCAATCTTGAAAGCAAAGTAAAGGGATTCCATATTTAAGATTATTTCAAAATGTCTGCCAGTTAGAAACTAAAAGGGAGTGATGCAACCCCAGCAAGGGAGTAATTGATTCAGTATTTAGTGTTTGTCCCCAGTAATTTTTAACTATATTTAAAGCATGGATTTTTGTTTTGTTTTGCTTTTTTGTTTCTTGTTTTTTCTTCCCTCTATTGAATCAGAGCTCAGGTGATAGTAAAACTAAGTGCAGTTTCCTTTTCAGAAGCATCCAACCATGTTTTACCACTTGACACTTGTTTCCACGTGGGACTCAGCATTGGGTAATCAGGGCCAAGAACTGCTCGGCATTATTCATCACAGTGTGCAAGTGCTAAAGTACCAGGGCCAAAGCTTTAATGGAAGTAGTCTCTGTGAGGATCTTTTCCTGTCTTTCTGGCTACCAGGAGCACAGGTACTCTAATTAGACAGGAGAAATGGGTGCATTACTGAAATATGTATCCTTGTTATATACTGTGGAACCACACCTGGAATATCCCAAAACAAGGAAAAAGAGGTAAGGGAAAGGAAGGCTGACTGATAATAGCCCCTACACTCTTCCAACAAATCTAGCCTTTGCCGCAGTCTGTGAACTAGTTATCTTTCGTACAGCACACAAGCTATACTAACAGGAGCAATTGGATACATCATCCTTACCTTTTTACCCTCACACTAGCTGCCAAGAGAGACCTATTTAAGAACAGTTAATAGCTACTAGATAATCACAACTGCTTGGTTAGTCACGTGCTCAGTAACACAGATGACTGTTCAGGCAGAACCCTCCTGTTCCCACTTTTGTACCCCCCATGCCCTGGCAAACATGTTCTCAGATTGCATTCACACTGCACAAGCTTTGTTTGAGGACACTGCTGGAAAGCTGGCTGCACGCTACAGAGCAGCCACATCATCCCCCCTCCCCCTCCTCTCCCAAATCTGAAATTATAAAGATTTCCACCATACAGGACAGGGACTCCCAAGATGCCCTGTCAATTGGTCCACCACTGCAGTTCTCTGCCCACAGTTCAAAGCAGTTAGACCTCAAGGCACTGTTATGGTAATTTGGTTTCACCTCCTGCATAAAATGAGAGTTCACAGGTTTTATTTCACTGCTGCAGATACTAGGGGGGTGGAAGCTAAAGATGATTATGATCATGATTATAATAACTATTATTGTTATTGTCATTTTTTTTTTAACTGACCTTATTGCATGAAAGTGAAAAGTCTATAAAAGTTGAATTTTATGAGTAAGGGGTTATGTTATTCTTGTAAAGGCAAACAGTTTGATTTCTCTTACACATTTCTCATTTATATCTATGCACTTAATTTATTTATAATGCTAAATAGGCATATGAGCTAAATGTAATAAAGACTTACTGAGCTGATAAGATTTTATATCAAAGGTCCACCCCAACCGAAGTATTTATTGAATCATTATCCCTGTCCTTTCAGATAGTTGCTCAAGATTGAAATTCCACTTACAGTGATGTAATGGATTACATAAAACATAATCAGTTGTGATGTGATCCTCCTTCTCAAAAGGTGGGGAGTTTGGATGTTCCCCTGCTCCTGCCTGCCATTAAAGCAGGGCGAGTATGTATTTTTAATTAGGCTTCAGGTTAGCAGCATTAAACTTGTCTTTTACTGAAAGGTAGCACATTGTCTTTACAGCATTATGCACAACTGAAACATTAAAAAACATGGCTGAAAGTGCAGTAGAGACCTCAGCACTGGCTGAGATATATTTTCGGCATTCAGATCCACCCCAGTAAGAAGGAAAAATTGTTTTAAAAATTCACAGTGCATGTAGAAGTAACAAAAAGTTGGCTATAATTTGTTTTGATAGATACTTATCACCTTATCAAGGTGATTGCTGAAAAAGAGACTCAAATAGCAGGATGATTGTGCATTTGGCTACTATGCAGTGGCACAACGGTTATGTATTAGAGCATTCTCTAACGTTCTAGTCCCAAAGCCCTACACATTAACAAGGCAGAAACCAAAGCTAGTCTCACAGGTTGCTATTTTAGTAAACTATGACTTCCCAATATTAACTGCAGTTGGATAGGACTTTGGATCATAAGGTAGTAAAAAGAAAATCGGGGCTGATGACTGCAACGTAAGATCTGTGAATATGGATAAACTGAAAATTACTGCATGTTGTTTGGTGACTTCATTCTTCTCCTCCCCACCCCTTGTGGGTTGATGAGGCATTAGGATTCTGTAGCATTTCTAATTGCTTCACAACTAAAGGTCATAGAGGGGTTGATATGCAATTGATGTGGAACACTGATAGAGGAAAGAGTTGTGCCTAGAGGAAGACATAGAGCTTCTAAGTCAAGAATATTATGTGTTCAAAACCTAAGCTGCTGTAGAATAAGGCCTCGGAAAACTGCTGATGCAGTAGATTTTTAAGCAGTCCCTCAAACACTGTTCTTCACCTGGCAGAGCGTGTGGCCATCTGTAACTACTGATACATAAACTTTCAGCTATGAAGTCAAATTTGACTTGAGTAATTGGCTTTTAAACCCATATTTCAAACAGGACCTATGAAGAATGTACGCAAATCTAGCTAAGAATTTTATGGAGTTGGTTTTATTTTCTTCTTTAAAAAATATATTCTGTAGCAATGAAAGCACAGTCATTCAGGTTTTGAACAGTTTCAGAAAAGGTTGTTATCACAATCATGGTAAGAAACAAAAAGAAGAAACATGGGTATTTAAAACAAAAAGTAGAAAAGCTAGCCTCCCCCACCAAATTAAAAATGCCTACACACTGACCAGAAATAAACCCTAGGCTGCCATTCAAGTGTTCAGCAAGACTGTTTAGTTGATTTTATTAATAAACTTCATTAAAATAAAAATTTCAGAATGGTAAGAATGTATGACAGAGTATCATCACAATTATTATTATTATCTATTTATTTATTTATTTTTAACTGAAGGCTGTTAAATTGCTCAATAATTCTCAGAGGAAATGGCAGAAACTCCATTACTTGAATTGGTTAAAACTGGAGTGTATAAAACATTTAGCTTACAATATTCTGTTGGGAACAATCCTACATCTACAAGGTATTGGACAAGATGACCTCAGAGGTCTTTACATTCCTAATTTCTTTGACTCAATGAATAAACATGAACCTAATCAGAATAGGTATACTGTTTATCTAAGCAATAACATTCAGCTAACTAGAGCACACAAGGGAATTGACTACTCTTGTGCTGCTGATTAAACAACATCAGAGAGCTTTAAAATAGGCTTTGGAGTTTTAATTTACAGACGTTGGTAAGCATTTGTGTTGTAATAACCTGTTTATAACCTTGGACCTATGAAACCTAAACCTTTAGATGAAAGGTCTTTACTTTATGAAAATAACTGGTAAAACATGAATACTACAGACCTAACTCAAACTCCTTAAGATTACACAAAAAATAACGTGTTTTAAATCTTCAGATACAGAGTCTTAAAGAAAGTAACTACACAGAGAAGGAAAGAAAATCAAAAGAGTAATTGTGGGATATATCTTAAGAGCAACTTGGGCTGTAAGTTATTGCTGGATATTTTACAAGTTTGTATGTGCTGCATTCCTTTAGGTAAGTCTAATTTTCCTGTGAACACAGATCCAGGTATCATTTGCATCACCATTTATTTTGACCTTTTCTTCCTTGAATGTGGTTGTTGACTCAGTGTCCCACATAGTTTCTTCTTTTCCATTCTATTACTCAAGCTTTATAAACAAATCAAGAAATTTGGCTACATTGTGGCTAAAATGTTACTTTTGTTTTTTTCTTT
>NW_010259557.1:27148-38902 GCF_000690775.1 Eurypyga helias
CCTAAATATCTGTGCCACTACAAGATGAGCATACTGGAATGATTTTATAGCAAAGAAAATAGGATGTCACAGGTCTGGTCAGTCTGACTGTACAACACATAAATGAATGCTTACTCATGTTGTTAGATCTGTATCATGCTTGATTTTAAACCCCTAGATATTACTTCTTTGTGAACTGTAGGTTTGGTTTGGGTTTCTTTGCTTGCTCTACATTCAAAAAAACCATAAATCTAGGTCTAAAGGTATAAAGTGAATTGTCCTCTTGAACAAGAAAAGAAAAATTCCAGCTCTGGATGGTGAATGAATGGGAAAGAACAAACACAGCTGGATTTCCCAGTTCATGTGTGAGCTTGCATAAAACGCAGGGCAGGAGGAACAGCAAACTTCACCACAGGTCTCTTGGCTTGTCAACCCAGCACACTGTAGTCATTGCCATAAAATGCTACCCTGCAATTCTGGTGTATCATTCAGACAACTTTCAGATTCTAATAGCATTTGATATTCAAGTATATTGGCATTGTTTAAAACTCTAAAAAATATCACAGCCCTTATGACTGCAATACACATTATTGCAGTTGAGATAGCTCTGTGACAGGAATGGGACCACCCAGGTCAGACAACGCTTTTTACGGCATGTATGTCATTGTAACCTGGCCTTTGGGACTGTGGACATTTCAGACAAGTTAATTTATATACTAAACAAGAGTTATTATCATTGCAGACGGCATTTTGTTTGGGACCAGCAGATTCTTATCCACCAGATCACTGATTTTAATCAAGCAGCATCATGTGTGTACATTCACATAATATGTTTTCCTTTGGACAAGTAAACTTTTTATAGATATGTTCTTTTTTTTTTTTTCCCTTATTAGTTTATCCACTAAATTAACTTTGAGCACAACTATTTTTTTTTACTTTACTAAATTTTCCATGTTATTATTTTCCCATATCTATTAGCCCAGCCATTCTGCTTTCACCTGTCATGCAGATATCCATTTTTCTTTTGCATCTTATTTTGTTCTGCCTTTATTTTACTTTTTTCCCCCTAAACAGATTATGTAACATCTATAATATTTGATTAAATTTAATGTATGAAAATAAAACTGTTAGCAGAAGTGACTACACAACAAAACAGAAAGTTATAGTTGAAGACTGAAAGGTGAAGAAAATCGTGTCTTGAAGTGAAACACAATTTCACATTTTGAAAAAAAATTTACATCAGGAGATTGGAACTCCTACAAAATTAAAAAAAAAATCTAGAAAATTTATTTTAAAATAGCAAACTCAGAGCCAAATACTTTGAGGCAGAAATCCAATCTCCCTTACATTTTCTGGAATAAGATGATTCATAGAAAGAAGTCGTCTTTGAAATTCTAGTCAAAAAGAAGATATTATGCAAAAAAAAAAGAAAAAGTTAAAATGGCTTTCCAGTAAAAAAGAAGTTCTTTCAGACACAAACTGACTAATGCAGAGGGAAAAAAACACTTCCTCAATTGTTTCAAGTTGTCAACACTTTGACAATTTATAGTGCTAATACTGCAAGCTTTTACACCTGGTTGTTTCTTGTACTTCCATCCGGTGAAACCCAATGTTAAACCACTCAACATTCTGCAATTTAGCTTAACAATCACTTCTAATGATACAGCAGATGAGGTTATATATTCTGTATAGAAAGAAGATATATTTATACACACTGTTTATAGAAGGCAATAAAAACTACTTTTGATGAATACTTATCCAAGAATATTTTCTTTAAAGTTTCCTATTTTATATATATGGACTTTAGCTGTAAGATTAGGAGAGGAATACAACTGTATGCTAATCTCAGTAGAGGAATCAAAGGACCCTAAAGTAAGGTCTCAGCCCTATTCTTAAGTATCCATTTCTCAGTGACCATTAAGCTATTGAAATGATGTTAATGTAAACATGTAACTCCAAAACAAAACAAAACAAACCTCTTCTATGCTTAAACTCATGTTGTTTCTGTTATGGACTTTGTAATATTCCCAGATACTTTGCAAATAAAACATCTTGCCACTTAATAGGTGGAATGATTTCAATATCTGAGGATGACTCATAAAAATCTGGGTTTTTTCCAGTACAGTCTAAGGACTACAAGATAACATATTAATCTAGCTATTGTGAAAACCCACATGAATATGAAATTTAAAGAAGTTATAAAAAGAGGAAGCATAATTCTCAGATCTGGTTTGCTGAAGAAGCACGAACTTCTGACTTTTCAGATTAATCTCTTAAGTAGATGTAAAAAATCCCTATTCTGTATTAAGTAACTTTAGATGAATTAAAAAAAAAAAAAAAAAGAGAAATTAAGAGAAACCATAAAGTGAAAAGAATCAAGAATAATCATGACAGTGTGTCAGTCATGGCTATTATTTTGTAATGTGTTGTGCTGAACAGTTTCACAGAACCTTTGTGAAAAAATAAGGGGTTACCCATATGCGTGAAAATTTTCACAGTAGTAGATATGCACAGTATTCCCCTACTTCCTGTTTAACCACAGACTGTAATCATCATTTCACAGTAGTAAGGAATGTTGAAGTGTATGCTTTAAGTATAGGGAAATTTCATTAGCAGAGAAATAACAAACATTTAGGGAATAAGCATTAAAAATGAAGAGAGAACTTTGGAGATGAATGAGTCTGCCATAATTGCTGCAGAAAATTTCATTCATTTTACTACTTCCGGTTTTCAGTTGGCTATTTAGATAAATCAATTATGCATCATGAAGTCAATTCAACTTCTAATTTACTTAGTGAATTAAGTGAACAATGTTCAGTTACACTGTTCCTTTTGAGTCTCTTCAAATAATTCAATCTACTGAATGAACCAATATGATACTACTATAAGAAGTTATGGTTCCTTATAGAAATCAACTGTTGATGGGGGGAAGGCACAATTAGGTTCATTAGCATGAGGTCTCAGTATTGTTGATTAGTGTTCATACAATACTACAGCTCAAAAAACACTTGTCAGGATTTATATTTTTCCTTGAAGTATAACACTCATCCTGAGGTATTTCTGTACCTAACAGCCAAGGCACAAGTTAGACAAATGTGGAGTGAGAGGACATTAAAACGCCAATGATTTTTTTCCAGTGTTTACGGTAATTAGTGCAGAGTTTGCCTGATCATGGCAATCTATTCTTATTGCTGTCATATGGACTGTCAGTTTGTGGTAACTGTCTCTCATGCTCTCCACTCAGAGCATGTGGCACCAAAAGCTTTTACTAATTGTCAGGCTGGAATCTATGAAAACAAAACTTTCAAAATTGCATTGGGAGTCAAGCCAAAATCTGAACAACTGTGGTGAAAAGCTAGCAGTCACATATACCTAAATCTTCCTCTGTTGTACAACCTTAACATCAGCTGCAGAACTTCCTGGGCTGCCCTACTGAGTGATGTTTCAAAACAAAACAAATACCCCCATCTGACCATGATGTAGATAACTACTTTTAAGCTGGTTATGCTAAACTCCTTTTGTAGATATTGGAGATCAATATTTTCTATTTTATCTAAGTCATAATTTCATCATAGTTCTGATGTTTAAAACACAACAGAAACTGTCCTAAAAATGCCTCCTTTTACCTATTAGCTAAAATGGGAGCCAAGAAAAATTAGTAGCTGCAGATACTTCCAGATGAGTCAAATACACTGACAGTAATTTATAACTTAAAAAAATCAAAAGCTTCTGTTTTATTTCTTGGTTTTCGTCAGATTTAATCCCAATTGCTCAGTTAAAATATTAATTTTAATGAAAACACTGTAAACTAACTTTTTCAAGTTCACAGGCCTTGTTTTCCTCTTTTTAATTTCTCCAAAGCAACATGGAAATACAGCCCCAGTGATGTTTGGTTTGGGGTTTTGGTTTTTCTATATAAATAAATTCCTACTTGGTTTTCCATACATTGGTTCCACTTGATCCCTTCATCAAGATTTGCACATAGGTAAAGTATTTATCTGATAATTATTTTCATATTTCTGGAAATTTCTGCCAAATAGGAAGGCTTTAGTTTTCACTTACATCCTTTAATACAGTAGATACAAAAAGTGATAAAGTGAGTAGATTTGTGGACTCAAAAGGGGGAGAACAGTGGATGTCAGTTACCTCAAGCACAACTGAGAAGTCCCTCACAGTATTTTTGGGAACAAATCAGGACATTATAATCTAGATAGTAAAAAACCAGATGGGTAAAAACCTGCATGAATAACTGGGTTCAGAGGGTAGTGGTGAATGGGTCGTCCATCAGTAACAAGTAGCCAATACTCCACAGGGTCCATCCTGGGACTGTTCCTGTTTAACAACTTGATCAATGATCTGGAGAAGGTTACAGAGGACATGCTGGCCAAGTTCGCAGATAACAGGTTGGTGTGTGTGGGTCGATACACTTGAGGGCATGACTGTTATCTAGAGAGACCTGAACAGGCTGGAGCAGCAGGCCAAAAGGAAACTCATTGCATTTAACAAGGACAGAGCCAAGCACTGCCCCTGGGCAGGAACCCCAGTGCAAGGGCACAGGCTGGGCATGTCTGATTAAGGATAGCTCTGCAGGAAGGGACCTGGGGGCCTTGGCAGGAGGCAAAAAACTCACCCTGAGGACAGTGACTCTGCAGGAAGGGACCTGGGGGCCTTGGCAGAAGGCAAAAAACTCACCCTGAGGATAGTGAATCAGTGGAGCCAGAGATGCTGTGCAGTCTCTGCCCTCTGTTTAAGATCAGAGCACGAGCAAGCAGTGTGTCCTGACTGCAGAGGTGAACAATAGCACCTTGGGTGCTATTCTCAGGGGCAGAGTCAGGACACCAGCTGGGGACACTAACGCACTCTGCTCAGGACTTTCACTTCATTCTAGATACCGTGTCCAGTCTTGGGCACTCCAGTACAGGAAGGACATCAGTGAGCTAGAGTTCAGTGGAAGGGCCCCTGGGCTGGCCTAGGGCTGGAGCATTTGCCCTGTGAGCGGAGGGTGAGGGACCAGAACTTGTTCAGTCTGGAGAAGAGACTATCTCTGGGGGACTTAGCCAGCATTCTGCCCATACTTGCAAGGGGTTTATTTCAAAGACAGAGGCAGCATCTGTACAGAGGTGCACACTTACAAAGTGAAACTGGAAGGTTCAGACTGGGTATAAGGAAAAAACTCACCCTGAGGACAGTGAATCAGTAGAGCCAGAGAAGCTGTGCAGTCTCTGCCCTCTGTTCAAGATCAGACTGGATAAGGCACAGGTCACCCTGCTGTGACCACACAGCTGACCCTGCTTTAAGCAGGAGGTTGGATTAGAGACCTCCTCATGGTTCTTCCAATCTGAATGATCTTATATGACCTTATCCTATGATCCTGTAACTGTATTACCATATTCAGTTTATAAAATTTCTTCCATTTTTCATACCAAACACTGCCATAAAACCCCCAAACCAAAACACCACAGTAGCACCAGTAAAACACAGATCATCTTCCAGAAGCATCAGACCTTAAAGTCTCATTTCTGCTGTGTTGGTTTTTCAACACCATCCTCCTGAGATGTAAATGTTTTCCTAAAATAAGTTCTGCTGAATTTTTAAAACAGTATATCACCAGCAACCTTATCCAGGTACATATGCCATTTCTCCAAAGGTCAGCAAACTATTCTAGATATCACCTGGTATTATTCTTACACAGATACCTATTTTCAGCTCCTGACTCATATTCAGATTCTTGCCAAGTACTGAGGATGTCACAGCTTCGTGCTGCACCCGCCTATCCATAAAATAAAGAAACCTTGGTTTCTTACCTCTTTTTTTTTTTTTCTTCAGTTAGTAACAAATTTACAAAGCTTAACTATTATAGTCATCCATTGCTAAGCATGAAATGATTCTGTGTTTATACTGCCAGAACTGACTCCCACAACATTTAGAACAACTAACCTCCTATGGGAATCTTGCTGTTTTTCAATCCTCGGGAAAAAGAGATAGTTTGAAGGGAAAGGAGACTTGAGGAAGCCTAAGGTTATTTTAAACAGTGGTAGGTGTGTGAAACGTCTGAGGAATTTGTAATGTTAGATTTCTGACAGGAATGGATTAATAGAAGAGCAAGTGGTGAAAGGAGTATGATTAATAGTTTCACATGACTAATTCATTACATTGCATAAGATGCTGTTATATATTGCCTTGCAGGTTCTCTTGGAATATAGGCACATTTTTTATTCCAAAGAAAATGCTGTGCCATGCAGTTTTCTGCTACATTTGCTGTGCATACCAGCTGTAACAAGCACTGCCTCGGATATAGGAACTTTTACTTTGCCTCAGCCTCTCATAGTGATGATGCTGGAGACACTTCCCAGGAACGGCTTATTCCATTGAGACTTTTCAACAGGAGTATTTCCGCATACTTTATGCTAACATCTTTCACTCCAGAGCCAAGCCATGCGCAATAGAGGAGCAGACACTAACAAAATATTAGGTCAACATCTTCCATTTTATTCTAAATTCAAGAACACAAAGCCTCCCAAGGTCTGAAAAAAAAAAAAAGAAGGGACTGAGGGCACAGCATATGCACACATCTCACTGGGCAACTTTGTATGCTTAGCCATTTGCAACTGTAAGGCAGAATCTTATATATTTTCTTCTTTGAAGATTTAGAAGCCCATTAGGAATCTCTTTCAACCAAAATATTTTCTTCTCTAGATGGCTCTGCAACTTTATATATACTTTAGAGTTTTCGCATGGACTTAAACCTAGAAGGCCTAAATTCTGCAGAATTTATGAGAGAAGCCTTCACCATTATGAGTTTCTACTTAAGGAGGAGAAGTAATTAAAAATAAATGAACATTTTTGTATACAGGTTCCTTCACTTTCGGAGAAGCTATGCATTTATATTTTACAAATATGTCATTCTTTATTTTCGTTCACAAATTGAAAGACATTAAAACTATGTTAATGAATCTGGAGACAAATATGTCAAATCCATGGATTAAATATTAATGAAACTGAATAATACTTGGAAGTTATTTAACATTACTTGACTAGATGCTCTAGAAATCACAATCCTGTGACTGAATAAAGTTTCACGGATTGAAGAGAAAATCAGTATGTTGTTCATGGGGAAAAAAGCACTCTAATAAAATCACAGAACATTCACTACACTTAGTTATTACGTGTGTATGAAGAAGTTATAAATCAGTGGGGAAAAAAATCAGTAAAGGAAGCAAAGGACACTGCGGTAATAAATAATTATCAAAGTTAATAAATAGGATATGGGGGGCATAGTGTCTTGTGCTTATTTAAGGAGTTAGAAATAGAAGTAAGCAACATAGTTTTAAATGCCTTTAAGGATAGAAATGGTGGATGCATTTCAAGAAAATAGTAGATGCATTTTCTTTTTTTTTTTTTTTTTTGTTTAGTATTTTTTTCCAAGTTGGAAAGAGAGGTGATGTTGTCATACCACAGGATGGACATGCAACTGCAGCTCAGATGTTGGGAAATTTCTCACAGGTTGCTTGCATCCAAACAGCCAGCTTCCAAAAGGAGGCTGGAGCAGAAATGTTGAGATTCAGCAGCACTTGGCACAGTAGACAAGTGCCAAACCCAATGGAAGAGAGATAAAATTTTGCCTATATATTGAAAGGTAAATGACTAAATATGTGTATGAGCAGCATGTCAGCTTGATATTGATCCTGGGTGAAATACTGAATGACCAAGAGAAGGCTGTTAATAAAGAATTAATAAAACCACTGAAGAATTACAGGATTAAAATTAATGCCAGTCAAGAGGAGAAAATTGCAACATTACTTTTGATAAAGATACACCTGGCTAGTTCAACAGGAATTATTTCCTATTATTTATTTAGTGCCTTACTTACCAAGTAATTGTTGCATAATATTTCAAATAAAAGAAATCATGCAAAAAAAAAAAAAAGAAGTGACACACAGTGAGTAGATTAAAAAGCTGGTAAATATTTCCTTGAGATTCCTGTCATGAGGAAGAATAATAAAAATGGATGTCTTTCTAGCAGGATTTCAAAGTATTTTTCTAAACCCATAATTACTTAATATTTTATCCAAGACCTGGAAGGAAATACAAATTAATCCCTGATAACATTTATGAATGACACAAGAACTAGGGAAATTAATCTAATGAAGAGGACAGATCAATAATCCAAAGTGATCTGGGCTGCTTGATAAATCGAGCATAAGCTAGCAAAAGGAATGCCACAATAGCTGAGGGTAAGACTGTATGAATTATGGAGTCAGGAGTCTCTGCAGCAGGGTTTTTTGAAAAGACTTTTGGGAACTGATGAGTAACCAGTACAATCAGTGTTCTGTGTAGTAGTCAAGAAGTGTTGTATTGCAAGGTACCTGAAGAGTATTTCTTTGAGATTTACTATTAATCCAAAGAAGAAATTGGTCTTGTTGCTTTGAGTTTGCCTAGGTGAATTATCTTTTGCTTCCAATGCATTGGCTGCCTTGTATCTTATTGCCTGATGCTGTACAGAACAGTTGAATGTCCATAATTGCAAGATTGCTGATTCTGCCTTGATGAAACATTGGTGTAAAAATACTGTGTTCTCAAATGCCAAGAATAACAAAGTCACAGTGGCATTTGACTGTCATTCTGGATGAACTACCCAATTAAGTCAGTTTGAAATATAAAGGATAAGAAACTGGGAGAATAGAAAGGACTTAAAACGCAAATACAAACTATCTTACCAGTACTCAAGTAAGTTTTTAGGCATGTAGATTAGGCTGCAGTTCTAGATTGAACTCTATAGATGGAGTCCTATTACCTGAGCTCCATCTTTTCATTACTTTTCCACACTGCCAACTGTTAAGTTCGGTAGTGATTTCTCATACTGACAGTCTCAAATGCCCATTTTTACACATACACAGTGTAACGAACAGCTTAGGTACAAGTCTGACTGGAGCTGCAACGCATAGAAATATTGCTATCAGGATAGTTCCCTTCCCTGAGAACAGGACTAAAAAAAAAAAAACTAATCTTTCAAGAAACTTGCTTAGAATTAAGCTGATTATATTTTAAAGATACAGACATATGTTTATTTCTGATAAAACTTTCCAAATAACTCCCAATACACTACTCAAACACTGTTCAGGAGCCACAATTTTCATTTTATAAGTTATGGTAAATGTTTACTATATAGTCTGCATCTTTGCAGACCTATTTGTGTAAAACCAGCACTTGTGTAGCTGCAATTACTTAAGAGTCTCCATGCAAACTACCTTGTGCAGTAGCTTATTTTTTACAGTCGGTATCAAACTATTTGCCAATTTCTGTAATCCATTTTCATAGCAATGTTTGTACAACTACGGTTTAGTTGATTACAGACTGTTAGTTTTTATTGAGATTAATATGCAATTTGTTTACTTTGAAGTAGAGTCTAAATCACAGGCAAATAGGTTCCTCAAGGCCCACAGAGAAGTGATGATTTCTGACCTATCATGCTTGCTACTTACTCAGAAATCAGACTTCTTTGGCATATTAAAATCAGATTAATGTAATGGCAATGAAAATTTCATACATTTGTTCTGTATGCCATCTGTATACCTATAACTTGTTTCTCATTCTAGAAAACAGTCATCTTTTGCATGGGCTACAGCACACACACAAGAAGCCAGAGTACAACCAGCAGTAGACATCTGTTCTGACCAAATTTTAAAATCCAGCTAAACACAAGACCCTTTTACCATCATCAGGTTTCATGACAAATAACGTGACTCAAGGAAACCTGACGAAATGTTTGTGTAGTGCAACCTTTTCCCTCTTACCACGTCCAACAGAGGATAGCTAGGAAACAGTGAGAACACCACACAGGTTTAATGATAATTCCCCAGAATACTCTGTACTTTCCAGTAATCTGTGGCTTCAGACTTCAAGAAGCAAAGGAATAGCCATGAGTTCCCTTTCTTTATTTTCCTAATAATTTTTTGAACCTCTGATGCAGGAAATTTCTCCTTATAAAAACATATACATTCTGGTATATTTTGTTCATCTGTGCTTACTAATTTTACTTTTTGGAAAAAGTTTCCAATAGTTAGTCTTGCACAGATAGATGTAGATATAGATCTAGATAGATATAGATCTTTCATAGATATCTTTATTCCGTAGTCACCTAGATCACTCTGAAACGTTTAAAAAACCCCACTGGTGCCACATCAGCCATTTCCTGGCCTCTAATAACCACTGTAGCTTTAAACTGGAGATAGCTGAACTGGGAATTGTGGTAAGCAATTTCATATGAGCTATTTTAGAACTCTGTGGTAAACGTCATCTGGCAATCACAATTTCTTTTAATTAATTTTCTCTATATGTTTTATAACTTATTCTACCAAACAATCTAAGAGATTCCTTGACAGACTAAAGCCAAGATATCAGTGTGGGAAGTCCCCAAGCTCCTCAATGATGAGCAGCAATTTAAAAAACAAACAAACACCAAACAAACAAACAAAAAAAAAAAACCAAAAAAAAAAAACCACCACAACCCACGTAATTCCTTTGCTGTGGTCTCACCCTCTAAGTCCTCTTTTTATTCCTTCATCATCAATTAGCTTTACATAGTCTTTGTCAGCTCTCCTAAATAATTTCATTTCTTTGGAAAAGATTTATGACTGCACTTTATGCTTTTTAAAAATTGGTCCTTAAACAACTTGGGGTTTGGCTCAATATATATTTTACACATAGCTTCCTAGAATTTCTGATGCTTTCTACTTTCCATTTGCTTTGATTTATATCAAAGTAAAACAAATTTAAAGACAACTATACATCCAGACCTAGTATTTTAAATAAGAAACTCCTTAGTATTTCCTACTCCGTATTAACAATTTCTTAATACTATTCCCAAGGATTTAATTTAGAATTTCCTTGAAAAATCTAAGCATTTGAAATAAAAAGAGTTAGATTTATTTTCCTTTAAAGCGTATCCTATTTGGTGAACTAAGTCAACAATTGTGGGCATTTTGTTGTCAGAACATACCTAAGATAAATGAATGGATATTTAACTGTGGTCAAAACTGGCAAACAAGATATGACTGCTTTGATGTGAGATGTTGTGTTTTCAAACATGTTGCATTTTTAAAAAAACTTGGTTAGATTCTGGCATTGATATATGATCTTTCCTTGGCTTGAAAGACAAATAACCTAGATAACAAAGCCTCCTAACGGTCTCATGTTATATGCACATTATGTAAGCAGTCTGTATTGTGTAATTTAGAAAGATTTTTACAAAGGGTTTTCCAATTAGGTCAAATTCCAGAATACAGCTTCATCTATATCATGTTTTTACCAGAGCTAAATCTCAGATGGAAACATCCCATGTGCAGAACAATGCTATACAGCTGCACCACTTCCTATCTCTCAGTTTTTCCGTATTACATGACATAATGCTACAAAGATACATTGGGTAAGTTGCAGGTAGCTGAAGTATCGCTACAGGCAATGCAGAGTGAAGCTCTGAAACACCGACACTCCTGCACACATTACCAATGCCTTGTTTATTCCTACTGTGTGGAAAATCATCTTTGGGTCGTCATTTCCTGGGTGTTCATTTCCTGGAAGCCAAGCACTAGTGAGAGCACTGAGATTTGGGGAAGGTATAGAACACTCAACATATATCTTATGTTCTGGGATTGCACTGTATACATCATTCTACACAGAAAATAGTTGAGATTGTACAGTATGGATTTGTCTTCCATCTGAAAATTTATCTAAGATGTCTTAAGGTAAGAATCAGAGAGAGGGTGGTGAGGCACT
>NW_010259558.1:0-17823 GCF_000690775.1 Eurypyga helias
CCATTCTATGATTCTATGACAGAAAACAACAGCACTGGATCAATTGCAATTCTTTCCAATACATCTACCAAACTACACTGCTATATTCAGTGCATCACAGGCTGGGGAAAAAAAGACATCTAGTGGGTGCTCTTCTCCTGGAATTCTTTAATGATATAGTATCTATTGCAAATTGATGCTATCAGCCATAAATCTGAATGGATCAGAGGCTATTCTTATTTATTTTGGGTACCGAGTGAATGCAATCATTTACAAGAAGCAGAGACTTTCCATTGGATCCCAAGAGCTCTACCCTCTTGGTCCAAAAAGAAGTTGGGCTTAAGTTCATGTTTCAAGTATTCACATTACTGGTAGTATATGTTCACAGGTAAAAGCAAAGACAAGTTTTCCTCCAAAGATCATATCTATGCAAGTAGCTAAATAAGCCAGGCAAGAATTTGAGCACGCATTTTGCACCTTAGACCAAGCAGAAGCATGTTGTTGTTTTATGTCAACAGTTAGTGCAGGTGGTGGACACTGTTCTCAGTCTGGGAGATTCAGGTATGGAACTAGTTTACAAAGGCTGCTGCACAAGTTAAAGCTAGTCCGCTTTAAAAAAGCTGTTGAACTCTCTTATTTAGAAGGAAAGTATTTTCCCACTTTGAATTAGAAGAGTTTTCTGGCTCATGGTGAATTTTGGACAGCATTGCTAATGACTTTACAAAATGAAAGAGGCAACACACATTGGAGAGAATGAGAGAAATAAAAAACAATACAATTGATAATATTAAGTAGAAAAGGACACTGCTCTTTTCAAAATCCCTTACCAGAGACCTGATACAAAGATATGTGATGATTCAGCTATGGTTTTCAGCTCTTCATTGCAACTGAAGCTCTGCATGCTCACACAATTACACACATGAATGTGATAAAATACAATTTAATCTAAAATCTTCACTTAGTCATTAAATCTTTCAGTAGCTTAATATATTCAGGAATGATGCTGTGGGCTAAGCTATTGCAGCCAAGTCACAAAGAATTAAAACTATTATAAAATTCCACAATTTTTTTTCCAACTGAACTACTACCTCTTCTTGAGAGATTCAGAGACCTGTGATTATTTTTTACATGTCCAAAGCATGATTCTGACCAATCCTAATTACTTCACACAGGTCAAGTACTCAGTATAATATACTCCTAGCAGCTGTTCATAGTCAAGTCATAAAAGAAACTATTGTAAGAATAAATTATGTTAGTAAAGATAATTGAGACCTCTTGGTGAACATGCAGCAAAGAGGGGAAATCATATGATCAGTTTTATTTTAGTATAAATATTTCCAAATGAGAGGAATATCATCATTATTACAAAAGATTATATAGCACTTAAAATATCACCATTAATTTGTAAGGATACATATCCTCCCTTTTCCCCTCAGTTCTTGATTTCTTTGCTGCAACTGGTAAAGCAGGTAATGGGGTATATCCTTCACAGAGATATAAAATTTAAAAATGTGTTATACCTTAATTAACATTAGATATATCCATGTCTTATTGTGGTTAGAATACTGTATCCATTTTTTTTTACAGTCGTTAGCATTTATGTTTAAAATAATTGAGAGAATGGATAGCTTCTGCTTATACAGAAAGGTGAAACACCAGGAAGATGATAAATCAGAATAAAAAATCAGGCTTAGACTCTCAGGATTCAACGTTTAAGTGTTTTAAAGTGTTGTTCCTGATTTATTTCAAAATTTGAATGATGAATTTTAGAAATTTTGTAACTGACATAAGCTGCACGTGGTACAAGTAATTTAGAGCACAACAGAAGAAAATACAAGATAGTAATGTTTCAAATGAGAATCAACATATTAATTTGTTACACAAGAGCTAATTATTGCTTATTGAAACATTTTTGATAATTTAGAAGTGGGGTCTATTTAGTGACTATAAGAACTTTTATAGAAAAGGTGATGAAAAGACAGAATAACTGCTAATTTAAATTATATGCTTACTTGAAAGTAATTAAAACAGGGAGTTCTGCTAGTACAGCTGTGAACAATTTGCTAGATTTCTAATCTTACACATTTTATGACCTTTCCTCTGAAATTTGAAGAAGCAGATTCCCCTCCTTCTGAGAAGCAACAGAAACAAGTCCATAAGCATATTGAAACCACATTTAACTACATGGCATGATGATTAGTGTTATAACCTCATTCCCTAAATTGTTGCTATTTTGCAATGCAGTATGTAAATTTGAAAGTTCTCACAATGACCTGTGTTTTGTTCCAAAATGCACTACTTTCAGGAAGGTCAAGACTTTTTCCCAAATTCTCTCAATTATTAAATTTTAACTTTTTTTCTGAGCAAGAATAAAGCTCCTGTGGGATACAATATGTATTAAACTGCCTCACAACAATTTGCCATACAAAAAAAAATTCCAAACACAAATTCTTTTACTTTAAAGGGCTTTAATCTAAATTCCTTGTTTTCTCTCTTTCCAATTATACTCCTCACCAACTTGCTTTAAACATGAATAATGCAATAATGTAAAAACATCCCCCCTGGTCAGAAACTTACATCATTTCCAGCATAGGCAGTTACAGAGGGCAATTATAATACCAAGGTAATTACATACAGAATCATGTGAACTCTGACAGCCCACTGAATGGTATTCCCCTGTAGGTCACAGATTAAGCAAATCAAAGTATTTATTACAACGAAAAGTTTCTTTTAATAGTTGAAACCACCTTCCTCTGTTTACGTATACTCTTCCTAAAAATCCAGAATTATCAAGGCATTTTACAAAAGTAGTTTGTGCAAGTGCCCCAGCAAGTCCCAAGCTTAGTAGAATGGGAATAAAATGACCCAGCCACAAATTCAAAATCCTTGTATAGTCCAGAGTCACATTCTTCTCCCTCACTCACACAACTAAAATAATTTTACAGTCAAACTAATCAGGGCAGCTGCCAAGACAAAATACAACTTTGGAATCCTGAAACCTATTTAAGTTCAGTTGTCAAACTGTTCTTCTTCATTCTAGGCTACCCTGGGATTTTGGTAAGGGTCCTGACAAAGGAACATGGGTCCATTTTCAGCAAAGGAATGTCAATAGCTCTATTGATGAAAAAAAAAAGATGAAATATTATAAAAATAGTGAAATGTCACTGTTCAGTATAACAAGTTTTTCTTAAAAATTATATTTGGAAAAGTACTGCTTATCAGAAAAAAAAAGTGTTTAAAACATTTAAGTGAGCCATAGAGAGATTTATTTGCTATATTGGTGACAGTGAATACGCAAATAACTGCAGCTTTTGTCAAGATTCAGTAGTTCCAAACCAAAATGTCAAGATAGGGCCTATCTGTATTCTGTGTTTGCTGCCAAATTCAGACAACATACAAATAAGGATGTAAAATTATAACATAAAAATTAGTGTAAATAAAAATTGACAGAGGACTGAAAAAAATAGAAAAACATGAGAAAAAAAAAAAACAGCAACAAGCAGGCATGGCAAATGTCAGATCTTCTACATTTTGCCTTGCATTTCATTTATAACATTTTATTAATCTTTTGATATTTCCTATCACCCATTATGACCCATGCACTTGTAAATCATATTCATATGCAGGCATGCATAATTCCCTTGAATTTATATCATTTATAGTTTCATTGCATATAGCCTTAAAACTTGAAAGATCACTTTGATATTTAGGCAGGCATGTCATTGCATGTGCCAAATGACCAGTTATTACACATACACTGAGTGGGAATGTAATAGGCAGGAGTAGTGTGAAAAATTGTGCAAGCTATAGCTTAGAAAAACTTGCAGATACTGATATTAAACTAAATGTTACCTGTACCTTGAAGAAATTGCAGTCCTGGATCTTATCTAAGCTACTCCACACATAAACAAAGTAAAAAACGCAATTATAGTCTTTAGACAGTGAAATGAACAGGTAGAAAAAACACCCGTAGGATCATTGAAAATGCAGGTAAGATGGTAGAAAATGGAGATGGAGAACAGCTGGGATCTAACAATGTTCAGCTGATTCCATACTATATGAAGCACAGGCCATAGGAATGTGTTCTTGAACTGAATTCAGACATTTGACTTCAACAATGACCACTGACATGCCTTAATCTCATGACCATTTTTTCATCATAAGCCAAGTAAAACCAGCTTTTATGAACATAATTGTCTATACAAGTGAAGTCTTGTAGTCCTTTGGTTTAATAAACTGAACTAGCAAGATTTTGCCATGTTTTTTTCATGATTGATGAGACAATCTAAACTACTTTCGTATTTAATCTATCAACCTTTGTTTAAACTTTATGAAGATACGTTACATATGCATATCTTAATACAAAATTAAGTTGGAAGAATGCTCTAACATATTTCAAAATTTCACACTTAATTAGACTTTTTGAGAAATTATAGCCCATTAAGTCCCAATGGGTAAAGAAACAAATTTTTCAATTAACTGCCATTTTAACAGACAACAAGTCAGACCAACTGACTGAGAAAGATTTGATTTCTCATGGAAGCAAGTGTAAAAAAATCACTGGATTCTGATTTCTGATTTCAAATCCTGTGCTCTGCATAGCAATCACTAAAAGCATTAAAGATACTAAAAGAAAATAATAATTTTCAACAGTTTTCAACAAATTGCTGCATCAATTGGCTATAAATCAGGTGTCAAATGCATGATTCCTTTCCCATCCATACTGATAATTAATTTACTATTTTACTGGGTTTTTTTATCTCTTGCTAGCAAAAAGGGTTTCTTGAACAGTCTTCACATACAGGCAAGTTAACGCTTCCTAAGTTATCTTTTCAGTATGTCCATGTACAGCCCCTAGTCGTTAGCATGCATTTGTCTACTTCAATTCATGTAAATAAAATTATCTAGCTTTCTGGATCAGGCCCTAAAGCATTGCTTTTACTTCAGTTTCCCACTGATCAAAGAATACATGATGAGTGGGATGAGCAGAGACCTTGAAAATAGAATTTACTGAGCTCTTGTTTGTCTACAAAAAATTAAATGTTCAGCATTAAAGGTAAGGCCACTGGAGAATGGCCTACAGAGTGCTGAATAAATATAAGGCGTGTTTGGGTTTGTTTCCTTGTGCCCTAAACCCTTTCCTCCCACCCCTAAACTATTCCCAAGCAGTTCCCTGCAGCAAATTGTCTCCATTAACATGTTTCTCTCTCTCTTGACTCATATGGCAGCACTCCAATATTTACTTGGTCATTCTCCAGTAATGTACAACATCTTCTGGTACTAAAGACTTTCATTTGAAGGCTATAACTTGATTCCAGACAACACCACCACACATGAAGTGTGTTCCCAAGGATCTCCCAAGACACAGTCTGAAAGAGTGGGGGAGCCTTGGTTTGTTGAAGGCAGCACTGATGAATCAAGTTCATTATGTCACAATCTATTTGAGCTTCAATCAGACTTGAATCTATGGATATTCTTGGCTTAGGACTAGAACATAGAGAAACAACTGCTATCTTTTCCCATCAGGAGGGAAGTAATCATTACTGTAACTCATTTGTGCTGGGGACTTTTTGAAATTTCAATATGAATATGAATCTAATTAGAGGCCTAACACTGATACTCTCTTGTGTTAACATATATACACATTGCTCTGACATTGTTATGTATTAAAAAAAAAAAAAAAAAAAAAAAGTTGAGTGATGTAAGAACCTCAGAAGCCTTGGGGTTTGGAAAAGCTTCAAAAAAACAATGGAGACGTACACAGTTAAAGAAAGAAACAAAGAGAATCCCACAACATCCTATGATCTTCCCTCCCATCCCAGATGCTTACCACCAGAGACCTTCTTATCTCTATCATCCTCCACATGGGGATGATCCAAAGCTGTTCCTTTGTAGAAAGAAAAGAAGTTCCAAAGCAGAAGCTTTTTGTGCTGCTCTTGTCTGCCTAACCTTTTCTCTTTCTTTCAGTTATTGCTCCTCAGCGTATAGCAACTTTTGTGTTGACCTATTGAAAAATCTGAGACTAAGGGACTGTTCCTTAAAAAGCTTTATCCTTCCACTGCATCTTCACGTGGGGTGTTGTACAACTCGTATTATCTCCATCAAAATCTTTGCTCCTTCAGCCTAAATGACTGTTTCAGTATTTGTCAATCTCTGTTACTTTAACCTTCCATTATGCTGAACAAGCAAAGGACGGCTACCAAGTGTCAATTCTCTATCTACTAAGGGCTGAAAGACACAAAGTGAAAACAAAACAGAGATTTGCATTGAATTTTATTTTTAAGTTTGTTAAAATTGACAGCAACAGCAAAACCTATTTTTTATTTAGGTGTGCAGAAATAAAAGTGCACTTCTAGCTACTGTTGGGCAAATGTGCCTTCTGGACTCACAACTTGTCTTATATAAATCCAAAGCAGCCCCACTCCACTCAGCTGCACATCTGCCTAGAAGATGAAACAGGTGAGCAGAGGTAAAAAAAATATTTAACTTTTGAGAAACTGTCGAGAAACTGTCAGAGACTGCTCATTTTCACCTCTCTCTAATGGTAGTACTGGTAGTATGCCACATTTTTTCAAAAATCTTTGTTTAGGTCTAGAAAAACATTAAAAATGTTCATGAACAGTCTTCCACAGGAGAGAGTCTGGGCTGATGTATATAATTTTAGCCAAAGTTAGTCACTTTTCAAAATTGTAATTGTATGTAAGAGGGCTGTTGCAGTGAGCATATCATTAAAACCAGACTAAAATAGTACCAGAACAGCTACCATAGAAAATTCATGTTGCAAAATTAGCCTATCCATTTTCGCAATATATAATCATGCATAAGAGAAGGTTTCTTGTAGGAATGTGGAATGACTCAGTGTTAAATTATATGATGGCTGAAACCATTTAGGACTGTGCAGAATCTAAAACATAAAAAAGAGGTCTGAAAATACATAACGCTGTGGAACTCTAGAATATGGTAGCAACAATACGGAGTTATAGATATTTATGCTTACAGAGATGGCTTACATGGGAAGCTTTTATTCCACTCCGAGTAGCAGGAAATAAGGAAAGATATTCTGAGCTTTTGAATTTCAACTTGAAAATTCCATTACAAGCAAATAATGGGAAAATATCCCAAAGGCCATGGCATATGTAATTCTTTTACTTTAAAAAGCCTGTCCTGTGTTTTTCTTACTTTGATGGTTAACTAAACACTAGAGATTTATCACTGGTTATTTTAAAAGTCCTTCAGTTTCTGAGATCTGCAGATCCTTGCTTTCACAGGACTGATAGCATATCAATGAGTACCAAAAAAAAAAATAAACCACCCAGAAGAAAGATATTGCACAATAACTGTTATTGTTGCACAAAAATTGTAAGTAAAAACTGTCTACACTGTTTCTTTTTGAATAGGAAGGAAGGAAGGGAGGAAGGAAGGAAGGAAGGAAGGAAGGCTGCATGGCACCCACACCTAAATATAAAAAGAAAGCCTGGGAATTACCGAACTTAGGAGCTCTGAGAGGGTGAGCAATTTGTTACACTGTAGAAATTAATGTGGTTTTTTTCCCAGAATATAAGTAGTGAAGTAGGTTTGGAAGAAACACAGCCTGTGCAACAGAACATTAATTAATAGATAGTTTAGCCACTTCTATGACTTCCAGAAAATATTTTTAAATACTGTGTGTTTGTGACAAAAATGGAATGATCTACCAAGAAAGTAATAAACTTATCAGGGAAGTGAGTCTCAGTTAAAGAATGTTGTGACTTCCAAGAATAAAGAACATGCAGATAACTCACCCACCAACTATTTCAGTCCTCGATGCACTCATGATTCTCAGAAAAATATGGATTCTCCTTTCTCAGGGGTATAACCAAAATCTATTTGAATATTTTCAGTTGACTTCAACAGGTATCAGCAGAAGTAATGACTTGAGCAACTACCAGCAAAGCCTCAAACATGTTATGTTATATGTACTTGCAGCCTTGGCCTGAGCTGGCCCTGGTCACCACTGGCCATCACCAGAAAAAATCTGCTAACAGTTGGAGTCATTTTGTTTAAAGCAGAAAAAACCCACAGTAATAAAAATGCCAGAAATATAAAAAATCTGGATGTGATTAATCAGGAATCTAAACAAGACAGCAGTTGCCCTTAAACAGAAGTTTGACTCATCACTACAAAAGAAAAAAACCTTAGATTTAAATCCACATAACTTTTAAAAAGCAACAGTAGTTGTTTTGTTTGAAAAAAAACACAACACAAAAAATTACCAATACTTATTAATGGAGGAAAATCCTCTGTTCCTTATAAGTGGATAATTTTCTATTAGATAAAAAAATTAATCATTAATAACTGATATTTTTTGCCTGCTCACAAACCTAGCAAATGTATCAAAACGTGTGTTTTTCAGATTTAACTACTGAGTAATTAATTTGCACCTTGTTTACAAGTCCATTATGAGATTTAGACTTTCAGAATCAAATTAATTTTGAATGGAAGACAAAAGTTCATGTGAAGCCTAGTTTCCATGTTTTATCCCTTCCACTAGAGTACTGTCTGTGTTCTGGTTTTATCTACAGATATGGCCACCATTTGCCTAATAAATGAATGAAACTTCAGTGTAATATCATACTTGTAAGCTATCTGCCAACTCCAGAAGAGAATATTTTAGCATCTATTTTTAAAATAATGAGACTTAAGCATATAAGTACTTTATTGAGTCCAGGAAATATATTTTATATATAAAATCTTGCAAAATCAAATTAAAATTTTCTTTCCACTCATATTTGTAATAATCATGCTGACATTTGGTTATTTTTATATATGTTCCTGCCAGAAAACACTGTTGCTGGAATATTTTTGGAAACAGAATATAAAAAAAATGGGATCATAGCTATGGTACTTTTTAAAAATGTATGAATATACTTTAGATTTTTTACAGTATTTATCCTGCTCTATAATTCACTGAGCAATATTAGATAGAAAGACTCTTTATTTCTTAGGTGAATAACTACATTTTTACTCCTGGATTACAGAACTTTGGTTCCATACAGAGCAATGAAGACTGTTACAGGCATTTCCTGTTGAATTTTTTAAATAAAACATCATCTCATTTTCTTCTTAAAGACAAGAGAAAACAAGACAATAAATACTTTACATAAAAAATGGATACATGTTTGACAACCATTCTGTGCTCAAATTAACTAAGATAATTTCTGTGATACTGTGCTATTCATTTTACAGGAATATTTTATTTTTGTCGTCTTCCATGGCTATGGGAAATATGAAACAAAGCTTTAAAAAGAGAAGAGTTAGAATCTTCTGAGGATATTTAACCATAAACACATTATACTTTCCTACAAAAGAAAACAGTGCACCAGTACATCTTGAATGGTTCTGCTCTTTAACATGAATATTAGTAGGGAAATATTTTCTGATCTTCCATATTTATATATGTAGTCACAAATAATAAATTCTCCAGTATGGTTCACAGAGATGAATTCTCAGAAAAGAGACTTACCAACCAGCCTGAGTAAAAAAGAAAAATCACATTCCTCTTATATCAAAACTTTATTATGAGAAAAACAATCTGCACAATGAAAGCAACCTTGCAATACCTCTGACCAAAATCCAAATCTTACAGGGATTTTTAGAGTTAAAAATAAAATCATTTTCTCCATCACTTCATTTTTAGATGTGAATAGACAAAGGAAGTCAGAAATACTATGGTAAACCCTCTGTCTTCACATTATCAGACTGAAGAAATAAGAATAGCTGATAGCACTCAGTGTCTGTGGCTTTTCATAGTTGTTAGACTTGTCTTGACTTCATGACATCTAGATGGCAAGAAAGTTGTTTGCAAGAATGTCTGAGAAGCTGATCCCTGTATTTTTTTGCTGCTTCCTCCTTTCATGCTAAAAGGTGCTATGTTTGAAGAAAGTTTTTTGAGGTGATTTCTGCACACATCTGAAAATCTAATCAGGGTACAAATACAGTGTGTGTCTGTATGTGTAGTTACATTTATAAATTTCCATGCATTACTGACAGCCAAAGTAGAAAGCTTTCCCTGTTTCAGCTGACTCCTTCATTAAGGTTCTTCCTTTCTCCATCCTTCATGCTCTTTCCTGTATTTAACACTCACTACTTCCAAGTCCTTAACTACAATTTCTGTCCAGAATAAACTCCTTGTGTCTTACGGCTGGCACTCATGTAAAAGCTCTGATTGATTGACTCCCTAACATTAATGTCTTTAATTGTTCCAAAGCTCAAGTGTGGAGAGGATAACTCGAGGACAAAACTATATGGTCAAATTCCGTAGTTGAGCACAAGCCATCAGAAGCAATATCCTAGTGGATGTCAGTTTATGTAGAATTAGAAGAGAAAGAAACTTAGCTAAAATTAAGAACTTCAGCTCAAAAATGTTAGATGACATACTCATTTCCAGAGCCTTTGTCATTAGAGCTGCTGTAAGTGGAGAGAGCTACAGCTCAGCTACAGCTGAGCACATACCATACTCCCAGAGTACAATAGAAACAATAGAAGAATAATGGTCACGCTTAAGTGCTTGAAGATTTTCTAGGACAACAGCAGTGCTTTCCTGGAAGCTAGAGAACTAAAGATTTTATTTTCCTTTTTCTTTTTCTTTTTTTTTTTTCCAGATTCCCATCTAGTCTACAGATAGTGTAAAAAACCTGGAAATTTCAGAATATTAATGAAACAGAATTCAGTCAAATTTTTCATGTCTTCTTTTTTCTCATATCCTGTTTAATTGTTTCAGACTTTAAGAAGATTAACAAGGATTATTTTAGATACTTCATTTTACATTAAGAATGATTCCCAGCATGGATAGCCTTTACTATCAGCATTACTCACAGCTTCTTAATAACCACAGTTACTGTTTGCCTTGAAATTCCATCCAAGCTTGGCTTGGCTTACAGTACAATTAAGTGTAGTTCAGGCATCGTGACAATGCTTTCAGATTGAGTTGTTACATCCATCATTATATAGTGGGACCAGTTACTGGTGCAAATTCAGTATGTATAGGTATTAATGACATACATGGGAAGAAAACAGAACAGAGCTACATTAATTAGAAGGAGTGGAACAGAAATATTTAATGATTTGTATCAAATTCAAAAGACACATCAAAATAAGATAAAAATGGGCAAAACTCTCAATCATGTCAGTATTTCTAAAAACAGGACATTTCTGAATTGTTTTCAAAACATTCTGAATAAAGGAAAAGGGGTAACAACTTGCAAAATAGAAGAGAATGTTTTATTTTAGATGAAAAATATTAATTTCTGTGACCTTCATCTCACCAAGAAAAAAAACCCCTAGCCTTCTATTGACTCAAACAGAATTTTTGGTTCTGGGTTTTGGTTTTTTTTCATTTCAGTCAGAGAACCATAGAGAAAATAATCAGTTTTTTACATAGCTTTACATGGAAGACCTCCTCACTTCTGTTTTGAAGGTCTTTCAAAAGCGTAGTCCTTACTCACCTTTGTAAAACATTTTGGGCTCCTCAACTCAAAGGTATTGCATAATTGCAAAGCATTACTGTGTTTATGCTGTTACCCTCAGGATATAAAACATAAGAAATTTTTGTGGCCTATGATTTCATTCTATACAGTGGTCTGCCTGAACTATTTCTGATGTTGTTTACAGCTGGAGGAACTGGAGCATAGTTGCCTTTTTTATAGAAGAAAACAGCTAAAGATTTTGTTTTCAAGAGACCTTTCTCAGTATGAGACAGCTGTTTTCCTTTTACAGTCTTCTAGAGGCTTGTATATTGGAGCTTCTGAACAATCAGATCAAGTTATGCTCCATAAATATTCCACAATTTTGCTCCTACAGTAAAAAAAAGTGTAAGATCTGCTTTCAAGAATTGTAATCACATTCCACCCCTGGGGTGAGGGCTTCATTCAGTACAGGTACAGTTAGTTTAAAGATCTGGGGGTGAAGGCTGGTGAGCAGAGGGGTGAACAGGGGGAGTTTATCCAGCGGTAGAGTAGCCAACATGAATTGCATTACTCTGCCAAGTAAGGAGAGGAAAATGGCATGACATGCTGCAAGCAGTCTTTCAGTGAAGACAGACACTTATGATCCAAATCCCAAAGATTACCTTTGGTTTGCCCTTTCAGTAAACAGAGTCTGTGCACAGAAAGCAAAAGGTCTGGTTTTATTAACCAAATCTAAAGGCTTGTATCCATATTTTAAGTGAAGAAGCAAGACTCACTGCTTCTACCAGGATCTACAATTGTTTTCACACAGGCCTTTGGTTTTAATTATTGGTTGAAGAAAAAAAAATAACCTGGCTTAAAAATTCATTATTATATGTACACACTGAACGATGAGTTCTAGTCACACAAGAATGATCTTAGAAGTGTACTGTCAACCAGCAATTGGTTTTAGGATCAAGAAAACATTGAGCTGGAAGACCTCACTGTCCTCCAGTCCAGCTTGCTAAGGTTTCTCATCCTCTTTCCTGAAACCCTTTCCTCTGATGTGTGAACAGATTCACAGATTTCTCTAAACTGAGGAATTGCTATGCTGAGGGATTCTTATGCTGAGGAATTATCTGATAAGGTACCTACCAATACCTGTTTCAAGCTTCATGGAGATCATTAATGAGTCACTTTTAATTTCTTCTCCGTCTGATAGGGGCAGGGTAATTAAAGTAATCATTTCCTTTATTCATTCTTTCGCGGGTGTTTTTTTCCTTCATTGAGTGTATTGAAAAAAATGTTGCTTTGCCCTG
Source organism: Eurypyga helias (assembly GCF_000690775.1). Classification (NCBI taxonomy): domain Eukaryota; kingdom Metazoa; phylum Chordata; class Aves; order Eurypygiformes; family Eurypygidae; genus Eurypyga; species Eurypyga helias. Next base: position 12,722 of record NW_010259558.1, read on the forward strand.
TATGAAACAATAATCCTACTTTCCTCCCAAACACTGTTTCTGCCAGGCTACAGTACTAGTCTCCACCATGATGTTATCTAGTGTTTGGATAATGGATCTGTCAGGTGTAGTTAGCCATTTCTCAAGTAGTAGTTTGAAGAATTTTGCATGATCCATTTCATTCAGGCACAAGACAGGGACCCTTGTAACATTTAGAGCAGGGTACAAGTACATGGTGCTTTTCACTGTGTGTTGTGAGCAGTATGAGATTTACCGGTCATTATATCTACTTTCTTTTTGTCTAACAAAACTGATCTGCATTATTGACTAACACTGTTATATGTATCCTGAGACTCTGGGAGTAAAGAATTCCAGAAACACACTGACAGAGACAGACACTCCTTGTATAACTACGTAAGAAGATAACTTAAGTAGGACTTAATATTATCCCTGACCTCGAGCTGGCTTTCCCACTAACCTTTCAATATGGATCAGCTCAAAACCAAAACTGTTGTGACTGAGTGAGATGCATGTAGGTCCGCTATTCCATATGAAAGACTCAGCTCATCATGCGCTTAGCAGCCACTAGTGGTTGTAAAGTGATCTACTTAAGCAGGACTACTAGAAATGAGTGTCAGGCAATCAGCCAGTGAAACAAGCACCTGCACTGGTTTAGATATATGCACTCAAACTGCTTGAGTTTTTTGTGAAAAAATAATATTACGTGTGTTTTCTAACTGAATTTTTTGTTGAAGAAATTACTAATTACCTATTTTTTTTAAAGTATTTACTGAATACTGTTCTGCACATCTGCAGAAGCTTTGTTTCTATTCTGTCACAGAAGAACATACTGTTAAATAGAAAACTTTATGTGAATACTTGCATACAAAATTCACTGTTAATTTTCCACAAGTGTTTTGCAATGTTTGCTTAAAAAAAACACAATAGGCCAAAGCTGTTTTTTTTAATAGTAATTGGATCTAGCAAAGAACTTGTGAAAATTGTTACAAAAGGAATATAAATAAAGTCAAAACAAAGCATTAACATGTGAGCAGTTTGTAGAATTTTTCCAGTATTCATCTATCTTCATTGTCTATTCCAAACTGTATATTCCAAATTGCACCTACATTTGTTCAAATACTTAACAAATGTTAGGTATTTTTTTCTCTGACAATGATTTAAGCAAATTAGTTTATTTCTTTACACTGAACCCAATTTAACAGATCATATTTCCTAATGAGTTATTTCATTGGCAGAAAAAGCTTCTAGTTTCTTAACATTAGTTCCCATTTTGTAGCTCATTTAGATATCAAAACTCTGCAGCCCATGCTCAAAAGATACACATATAACAGGATCTGATTCTGAATTTATAGCAGTGGCTGGCACTGTCACCATCAAGCAGATGCAACCAGTAGTAACAATCACAGATACAGCAGGCTATAATTTCCAGATTCATTATTTCATTTGGGATTTAAGGAATTTTTATGTTTAGTTTTATTTAGTTGGGTTTATTTGTTTGTAGAGTTTCTTTGCTTGCTTCTCTTGTTCAAAGCACTAGGCTAGGCACTTAAATGGAAACCTCCTTTGAATGTGGATTAGTTAGCCTGATTGAGGACATGGGCTACATTATCACTGTCGCTGGCTTCTTTAGAAGCAGTACATTGAGTAAAACACTCCTAAGTTCATTGTCCTTCACTGCCTTCCTAAAACTCTCTCCTCTGTGTCCCCAAATGCAAGTCATATTCTCCAAACAAGGTTCAGACTTGCTGTGATTTACAGAGAGAGAAAAAAAAAAAAAAAAAAAAAAAAGACACGATCCTAAAGAGATGACCCCAAAGACATGGAACAAAAATATGACTAGAAGTCCCAGCAATCCACAGGGCCAGGGTCACTCATGTCTGGAGAGGGTGACTCAAGAGTAGCTTCCAGTATTCCCTTTCTTCCGTGGGGCTAACCCATGTGCTGAGCCTCTTGGTTGATTCTGCAGCAAAGTCATGCCTACAAATATTTCTCTTAAATCACTGAAGTCGAGTAGTTTTATACCATAAGAGTAGCATGAGAGTCAGCAGGTCTGGTGCATTAGTTTTTAAATACCTACACGAGGCAAATGCATAGCAGTGAAAAGCAGCTGTATAAAAAGAGGAAAAGGTGTTCATTTTGAGAGTTGTGGGTTTTTTCCAGATAATATGGATTACAGACTTTCAGAGTGTGAATGGAACTATCTGGATTTGCAAGGGCTCACTGATCATGATTGACCAGTGATCAATTAGTTGTCTATAAAAATTTTCCACTGTGAGCACACCTGAATGAACTTTGGTCCTCATTTACTTTTCTTTGCTGCATCATCTAGGAATAAGCACTAGCCTAAAACAGACAGCTTTCTCAGGTTTCAGTTCTGTATGCCATTGACTACCACTGAACTAACAAAGCAGAAAATGATGTGTCTCGGCACCTTCCAGGAGGCAAGTGTTGACTATTTTTTTTCCTTTGCATGAGAGAGGTGCTTATAGCTGTTGCTCAGCCCCTTTTATTCTAGTTTTGTTTGGAAACTGTGTGTTAGAGTTATACCTTAGCCTAATAGGCAGGTAGGAATGTTTGTAAATCCTTGCTGAAAAAAATGAATATAGAACATTATAAAAGCTCTGCTGTTAAAATGATGGCACTATACTTCCTGGCGAAACAGTGGCTGTATCATAAAGTCTGCATAATGATTTTCAGTCTGCCTCGAGAATGCAGAATGTGACAATGTGATAAGAAGTGAGAAAAACTGGAATTTTCATTATAGCTTGCAACATTCTTTCCAAGTCCTACCTTAGCCACTGGAAATGTTTGCAAATTGCACTGCCTTTAAAAGCTGCTATTTAAATCAATAACTTTAAAATTACCAACTTCCACAGAAAATGAATAGCACACAACTAAAACAAGTAAGTTCACTTTTATAACTTAAAAAGAGGTATATGATTGGGTTAAGATTTGCCACTTGAAATGCTAAAAACAATACTAACAATATTCAAAAAAGAAAGCACAAAAAAGGACAGAATTACTATAAAAAGCTTTTTCTCGTGCTGTTGTCCTTGCTAAATACTACAGATGGCAATGTTTTTAAGAAAACCCCTGTCTTCTCTGTTAACCACTACATTTGTGTTTGTAGAAGGATTTTTGTATATGTTATCAAGCAACTTTGTATTTAAGAGAAGCCCTTTTGAACTGGACTCTATCTAATAACATCTGTCAAGAGGTTTCAGTTTTGGGGAGATTGTGCTGTGTATACATATGGATGAATCCTTCTAGTAGCTATTTGAATTAAATAAAATTGACATTTAATTTTTAAAATTCCCTATTTGTTTATGGATGTCACAGTATTTTTCTTGCACTCAGAGTGTTCTTTTATCTGTTTACAGGCTTTAAAGCTAACAGAGTGGTGAAAACTGTGTTATGTTGGAGCTTCACTAAGCATGTTTTTTTTTCTATTTTCATTTCTGCCATCTGCCATATGAGGCCATGAGCTTTTCTCAGCTGTGAAAAATATTCAAGTTTTCATTCAATATTCATTCATCCCAGTAAAACAACTTTTTTCTGTTTTGGACAATTACATTATTCCAATTCAGTATTATTGTACACCTAAGAAGTTGGGTATTTTTCTAAATTGTGTTTATTTAACATGTTTATGAAACATTTCAGAGTTTCATTGAGAAAAAAAAATATCACACGTCCTGTGTTTTTTCTTGTCCAGACCTCTAAAAATCTTTACGCCCTTTGCAGCATGTAGAACTTGGTTCCACACAAGTTCATCATGGAAGTAGAAGAAATTGCAAGGAAATGTTTGTATTTGTTGCCTATCATTGAAGTTCTTCATACCATAGAAAAGGGTTATAGACATGAGCAATGAAAAGTGAGATTTTTCTTGTAATTTCTATGTAGCCACTTTCAGTGGGTCTTAAAATAAGCATGATTCACAGGCAAAGTGCAAACTGTACAAGGGGCCATTTTGTGATTGCTTAATCACATGAATTAGACAAACACTTAGATTGTATTAATTCTTCAAGCAAGACGCCATTATAATTAAACCAGCAGCCTTTATTTTTTTAGGATTTTAAGTCTCCTTGTAGATAATAATTTCAAAACTACCATTTTCAAAGGGCAATTAAAACTGCATTATTACTGCTTTTCACATCAAAGAGCAAAGATAATACCACAGCTAATGTAAAGCAGATTCTTAAGATCTCAAAAGATCCCTTAAAAGCAAAGACTCAGTGCCTAAACATGTATTCTCAAAATCACTTCTGCCTTCTTGCAAAGAAATTTATATCTGTAGCATTAAGAATTGCATGTGTTGTACACCAGGTAGCAGGTGACTTTTTGAATACTTTCTTCTTTGAATTTCATTTAATGTCACATATAACTTAATTGTATGAACAGATCTCAATTTTGTTTGTTTGCTTATTTGTTTTGGTCCAAAAATGAAATCAAACTGCAGGCTTTCCAAAAAGACAGATTAATTTTTTTTTTGTTGTTGTTACAAATAATTCTTGGAATTCAAGATTTGTTATACCTGCTTCTCTCTTCAGATTCTTATTCATAAAACATAAACTAAATCAACATCTACAGCTGGAAAATATCGAGTCCTAAAATGCATCTCCCAGGTCAATTCTTGTCAAGTAATTTTAATATAGAATAGTTTTCTTCAAAAGGATACAAGATCTGCATATAAGATATGGTACATGTCTCATTGGGTTAAGTAGTTATGCTACGCTGATTTGTCAGCCACATATCGGGTTTGCATCACAAAGTTTTGGTAGCAGGGAGGCTACAGAGGTGGTTTCTATGAGAAGATGTCAGAAGCTTCCCCTGTGTCCGATAGAGGCAATCTCAGATGACTCCAAGATGGACCCACTGCTGGCCAAAGCCAAGACAATCAGCAGCAGTCATAACACCTCTGGGATAACATGTTTAAGAAGGGTAAAAAAAATGAGGAGGGTAGGATGTGCAGAGAGAGGGCTAGATACGAGAGCAACAGCTCTGCAGACCCCAAGGTCAGTGGAGAAGGAGGGGCAGGAGGTGCTCCAGGCGCTAGAGCAGGTATTCCCTGGCAGCCCGTGGTGCAGCCCGTGGTGAGGCTGGCT
>NW_010259558.1:17946-46108 GCF_000690775.1 Eurypyga helias
AGCGGTGGATCCATGGGGAGAGTAGCCCAGGCTGGAGCAGGTTTGCTGGCAGGACTTGTGACCCCCAAGGTGGACCCACGATGGAGCAGGAGCAGTGTGTGAGGATTCTCCCCTGAGGAGGAAGGAGCGGCAGAGATATCGTGTGATGGACTGACCACAACCCCCATTCCCCATCCTCCTGCACCACTCGGGAGGAGGAGGTAGAGAAAAGCAGGAGTAAAGTTGAGCCGAGGAAGAAGGGAGGGATGGGGAGAAGATGTTTTAAGATTTTGGTTTTGCTCTTTTTTCATAGAATCATAGAATCACTAGGTTGGAAAAGACCTTAGAGATCATCCAGTCCAACCGTATCTGTCCACCACTAAACCATATCTCTCAGCACCTCATCCACCCGTCTCTTAAACACATCCAGGGATGGTGACTCCACCACCGCCCTGGGCAGCCTGTTCCAGTGTGTGATAACCCTCTCGGTGAAGAACTTCTTCCTTACATCCAATCTAAACCTCCCCTGGCGCAGCTTGAGTCCATTCCCCCTCGTCCGATCATCTGTCATTAGGGAGAAGAGACCAACACCCACTTCTCCACAACCTCCTTTCAGGTAGTTGTAGGCAGTGATCAGGTCTCCTCTCAGCCTCCTCTTCTCAAGGCTAAACAAGCCCAGTTCCCTCAGTCGCTCCTCGTAAGACATATTCTCCAGACCCTTCACCAGTTTTGTGGCCCTTCTCTGGACACGCTCCAGGACCTCAATGTCTTTCTTGTAGTGAGGGGCCCAAAACTGAACACAGTACTCGAGGTGCGGCCTCACCAGTGCCGAGTACAGGGGGAGAATCACATCCCTGGACCTGCTGGCCACGCTGTTTTTGATACAATTTTCTTACAAAAGAGCTGTTTTCGCTCTGATTTGATTGATAATAAATTAAATTAAATTTCCCCAAGTTGACAGGAATTGTTGAATGATGTCTCTCTGCCCTTATCTCCACCCATAAGATTTTTTTTTAATTTTCCTTGTCCAGCTGAGGACAGGAGTGACAAAACAGTTTGGTGGGCACTTGGTGTCCAGCCAAGGTCAACCCACAACAAGCCAACATCAGACAAAGGAATGCTGACATTTTATATTTGGTTGTCTTTTATCTCTTACCTCGAAAAACCTATCACAAATTTACAATGAAATAAACTGGTGGTGACATTTGGCACACACTGCTGTGTGATTATTCATTACAACTCAATAGAAACCATTCACAGGCATAGTTCCTGGAAATTCTTATCAAAGCTCCTACAGTGTAAGCTATGGAGTACATAACACCCTCAAGGCTGCACGGCCATTGTCTGTGCACTGCAACCTACTTCAAATCACCAACAGGCTTGCTTTCTCTCCAGACCCCTTTTTTCTGCCTACAGCTTGGCCTTCCTCCCTGTACTGCTTCCAATCCTGACTCCAATCCTGCTCACACATCTTGGTTCTTGCTTCTGCCACATACCTTCTGTGAAAGCTGGACAAACAACACATCCAAATAGACTTATTGCAGATCTTCTCAATAGTTTTTTATCCCAAGGTCTTAGAGTCTTTGACATCCTGTATCCAAAACCACAGCCCAGACAAACAGGTAGTATTTATATTTAAGCTGACATATGAAACATGATGGGTGTGAAACTTCCCTTTAAGAAAAAGCAATTTTAACTTCTATTACTTTTGAATGCTATCAAACACTTAAAGGGCCAAGAATAAGGAATGGCATTGGCTAAGCTTAAGAACAGAAAAGATGGCAGAAAAATTCTCTCTGTGATATAATTCCACAGAGACATTAAATTATTACAATAGTAGACATTTTCTTAAACCGCTTTTGTCTGCTAGTAGTTTTTTTTCTTTTAGTTTTATACTCAGCATAGCTGATTCAGAATTTCTGGCAGGTGGAAATTGATCATGATCTTAGAAATGTGTATGAATCTCCAGAACATGGAATGTGCTGTTGTTGAGTGCTACAGACTCATAAAAAGCAGATGTTACTAGGAAATTTGACTCACAAATACCCTAATATTCTATCAAAACTAATGACAGTTTGAAATGGATTATTTTGCAATACTAGGCTTTTTCCTCCTATTCCATCTGTTCCACTTCTGTTCTTACTCCCTATCTTTCTCCCTTATTTAAAATTTTTATTTACAAAACACATTTTCTTTTTGTTCAAATTATTCAGTCTGTGTCTTCTCCAATTTTCACTTTCCCTCTTTTCCCCTTCCTTTTCACTATATCCCTCTTACCAGGTACCGTCAGCTGGCTAATAGATAACACCACTTCTCCCTTCAGCATCAGCTCTGCTACTCTAAGATTGAGAGACTCTTTCAAAGAAAAGAATGATCTTTTTGATCATCCTTGAGATGTGCCTTGTAAGTCTTGGTTGTTCCTCCAAAGATTTCCTAGAGATTGACAAAACATTTGCATAATATAGATAAATTTTAAGTAATCACATTAAATAATAATTAATCACTTAACCATAGCCAGTCTCAAAATCCAGTGAAGTTTTCTTTGTCACATCTGGTTAGCTGGTCAGATAGAAGAAACTGATTTTTTTTAATTCTTAGACAAGCGTTTAGACTAGTAGTTTCTACCCTCGCCTTTTCCAAGCTCCTTCCTTTCAAAAGCAGACATTTAAAGCAGTGGCCTCATGGGAAGCCAATAAAGAATATTATTCTGCAGAAGAATGGCTGTTCAGTAAGGAAGGCTTCAACAGCTTAGCTGTCCAGGGCGGTCCTGCCTCCTGCATTCTGTCAACCTCAAGAAGTCAGTGTTTTTCACCACCACATAGAGATCTGCTTCTAAATTGGGCTTTCCCAGCCAAAGGAGTTAGCAAAGAGATAGCCATAAAAAGCTTACTCACAAAACAAGTGGGAGGTTACAATTTGGTATAATCTTATTCCCTGGCTGTATTGTGTCGCAGACATATCAGCCCCATATTCCAAATAATCTGTCTTCTGTTCAGGAAACGACAAACATCTCTGGTATCTGCACAGGGGTGTCAGGTCTCTTGTGAGTGAATTACTTACAGAAAGCTTCTGCATGCTATGAAAGAAAAATGGGTATCATTAATCAATAAACGTTTCCTTTGAATAAGTAAGATTGCAAAGTACATGTAGACCTGCAGAGTAAATGATGGGTTATTGTAGAGCACATAAAATGACAAGGCACTAATCAGCAAGTTAGAAAACTGAGATTCATATCATTGCCCAAACTCAGTCACCTCACATGTATTGGACAGGTTGCAAACTCTTTCATTTTAGATCTGAAAGGTCTACAGAAAAAGCGATGCTTTTCCTTCATGTGAGATTACAATGGACAAAGGCATTAAGCTATGTGATATTCTCACATACTGCAGTGCTTTGTAAACATCATACTCTCCATTGTATTTAGGAAAGCTTGTATTTGAGATACATATTTTTTGGTAAAAATTATATTCATTTTAACTTCTGTTTTCCTGAAGCATTCTTAATAATAAATGAATATCCTTAATGTCAGTAGCATTTGACTACTGTTTATCTACATTTATTCTTAAAACATTATTTGGAAAAGCCTTGTTTCCTGTGCAATATTTCATAGACATACATTTTACTAAAATACGTACTTTACCAAATACATAAGTTTTAGTGACTGCCTGAAAGTATATTCCTTCCTGACAATCATTCATTTTACTATATTCTTGACACTTCTTATTGGCTTATTATTTCTAAATATTATAGATCTCTGTCTTTCTTATATTTTTCATACTTTGTATTTTTGATGCAACATTGGTAAAAAAGCTCAGAAACATTAATTATATTAATTATGGGACACACCATTATACACTATAATAAATGTAATATATACTTCCAAGGACCAACTGAAAAGTGGTGTTCATGGATGTGTAAAAACACCACCACAGATAGTCCCTGCTTCCAATAGCTTTCATCTGACTGGTAATATAAACATGAAAAAAGAAAGTATGACATACAAATAGACCAGCCAACACACTATTAATTTCACCTTGGTTTGTATGTATATATGCATTATTTTCTAAAACCTGAGGTTTACTTAAGGGAAAATAACCTAAGTAGAAAGAAATGTGAGAGTGGACAAGAGAAGAGAAAGAGGGAAGTGACAGGTGTAAGGAGGGGAGCAGGGTAGGACAAACTACAAAAAGACCAGCCAATACTGATCCTCAGTGATAGGATTCATTTCCACATAGGCATAGTACTGTTTCATTTGATACAGGACATCCTTGATGCAGTCAAACAAAATCCTTTATGTACATATGCATATTCCTTCTTGGCTTCATAGATTACATAAAACCCATACAAGCAGTGACAGAATACTTAAAGACCAGCAGCCTGGGAGCAGGAGTGTTAAAACTTCTCTAGCACAAACAACATCTTGTCAAGCAATGCCAAGGGGATGTAGGACAGTCTGGGGACCTGGTATAGCCTCTCAAGGGATGTGTGTTTCACTCCACCCTTGTGCCTGGAATTGGAGCTTCGGTTTCATCCCACTTTGGTTTTAGGGTTGGACTCTTAGATCCCTGTCTGAATGACTCTAGGTGTTTAGGTAACAAAAAAAGATGTTGCCCTTGGTAGCAATCTGGAGAAATATGGGAGAATCTGAGAGATTTGTTCCATCTGCCCTGTTCCCCATCTCCACAGAGTAGGTTTACTGGCAGCGAGCCATTACCTGGCCGTTGCCAATCCCAGATAAGACTGTGACTTAAAGACAGATGCTTTTCCCTTTCTCAAATCCTGCATCAGCCTTTTGCTGGACCCAAGCATCTGGTTTTCTGACTTTAATACGACTTAAAAGACATCTGTTTTCTAAGGCTTATCTAGTTCAGTAGCAGTTTTGTTGGGTTTTTTATTGATAGCAAGTAAAGCTCCTTGGGATACATTGCATCAATGGTGTTGTGAAATAGCAATTTGTGTTTGCAACAGCTGTTTACCTGTGTGCAGAGATCAATATCTGTTGTATTTTGCCCTCTTAATTCACAAAATATGAGTTTAGAATATAATCTTTTTCTATCTACTCCTCATAACAAATCAGTGTTCCTATGTAATATCTGCCTTCTTAATTCAGATTTAAAATCTTTGGCTTTGTAGGTATTTTTTCTTTCCAGTCAAATAGATAAAATACTGAAGTTGTTATATTAGGAGGATGTAACATGGATTGGAACAGCAATCCAGGCTTTTCTTTGGATGGTTTAACTATCTTTTTCTGTAATAAGCAAATCAAATCCCATATATGCAATGACAAGCTGGATTTAAATCCTAAAGAAACGACCCTAGCTGATCCAACAGAAAATTTGCAACTATCTCCAGCATTCAGGGGAAAACTAAACCTGTTATCAAGGCACTAGAAGGTTATTGAGGCCTTCTTTAAAGCCTAGTGACAACCTAATAATTTATTTGAGCTTCAGATCAGAACATTGTTATCCTTTGAAGAGATATAAAATCATCTAAGATTTATGGGGTTTTTTTTGAGATTACTGTAACTTAACTTCTTGGATGTCATATTTATTCATGGTATTTCCTGGTGTGTGCTCCAAATGGTTGTGGAAAAATAGAACTTTTAAGAAGGATAAGATAAGAACAGGCAGTAGCAAAGACCACTTGAGAGTGGCTCTGGAAAATGTGTGAAAACTTACTGAAATTCCAGCTACTGTGCCTCTCTATTGACCCAGACCTATGTGGTGGGCCAGTCCATGCCACTCCATGCTCATAACGGTGTCTGAATCATGAAAATATGATAAGAAAGTGACTTTATTGGCCAAAGTCCTCTGTAAAGATGTTTGATAGCCCAAATCAGAGTAAGTGCAATAGTGGTCCTGAGGCCACCTTTCCTTGGCTGTAGCTGATTCCAGGGCTGACCATCAGATAAACATTTTCCCTCACAGCTGCAGTGATTCACACCTGTTATTAATAAAAGACAGACATCACAGACATAGTTTATTACTAATTTTCTCTCTGTTTCTCCTAATCTAGCCTATTTTCATGCAGCTGGGATAGCGTTTAGATTCTCCAGGATCTTCCCCAGAAAAGATGTAACTCCTAAAGAAGAGAGGCCACAAACACAAACATGGGTCTGTTATCCCGAAGTTGAACCATCAAGAGTCTGTGTTGATAAATAATTCCACTGATAACAGTTTATATCCAATTTAGCTTGGTTAGTCATTCTGGGGCACTTCGGGTGATATTATTCTCACCTAACTTCAGGCATTTAAAAATTAGCTGTCTAGATTCCTTTCTTATGGAATTGAGTAGATGAACTGCACGTTAGAGGTAACAGTAACTCTCCAATGACTAAAAAAAAAATTACATTGATTTTGACTACAAATTTACTGAACCAAATAAAATTATTTGAGATTAATCTCACTAATATTATCTACTATTAGATTCTTCTATAACTACTAGATCATAAATATGGAATACATAAATAAATCTTACCCACTTGATGGATAGATTCCCCATAGCTGATTTGTCAAAAAACTGGCCCTCTTGTAAGCCAGCAAAAAAACCTCCTTGATTAAGTCAGCTTTCTCCAGGGAATTTTCTTGTTATAAAATTTATTTGAGCAGCACGATGTGATGTCTTTCCCATAACGGCTGTTTCCTCTAGTTGACACAGGGAGGTTTATAATAGAGAAGAAAATATTTCAAGACAGGACAAGAAATCTGCAAAAATATATTCCCTCTGTGCATGTGTATGCTGTTTGCTTGGCACCTTTTTGGTTTGTTTGTTTTTTTCAGAGAGGTATGGCTTGTTGAAGATGACTGCAATTTTCTGAGATTTGTGATCAGTAAGAGGACTATAATTACATGGCAGAAGCAAAGTAAGGTTTCAGTTGATTTAATTTATTTATGTCTCTCTTAATCCTATTTAATCCGTTCAGTTTTATCACCTTCCTGTCTCTGCTGCTGTCTGTTATCACTCCAGCCCTGAACCTCCCACTGTCTGGCTATAACCACTGTAAACTTTTTATTTCTGGCACTTTGCTGATTCTATCCTAAAAGCCTTTTATCTCCCACTGAATGTAATCTGATCACTTAACTTTTATATCTGTTACTTTACTCCATTCTTTCCTTATACAAGGATATTGAACCTCTTGTGTTTTCCTCTTCACTTTTACTACATGCTTCTTATTTTCTCTGGACTGAAAGAGGCCTCAAGGCAGACAATAATCAGTAATCGTATGTACCATTCCCAGTGTTTGCTTTAGATATGATATTTATCTTATAACCAATATATTGATATTTATTCTTCAGTTTTTATTCACATGTTTTTCTATCATCTCATGGAGATAGCTGGCTTTATTGCAAAATAGTAACCTGTTGCTATACTATCACAGAGAATTCAATATCAAGACCTTCCAGGAAGGTGCTTTCAAAACAGGTTGAATCCGATGTCATCTACACTTTGATAGGTCACAGATGACTTCATTTAACCTGATTCAATTATGCTGCTAGACAGCAAGTTCTAAATGAGACTGTGCTACAACTTCCTTCCAGTCACGCTATGCGCACGCTACCACAAAGCCTTTTTCTCACTTAGAATGGCACAGAAAAAAAAAATGAGCAAGCACAGATAGTGAACGATGTACCATTAGTATAGTCAGGAAAGAATGGGGAAATAGAGAGCTGGCCATCTGTCTCATACAAAAATCCAGTGAACATAAAGGAACAAAGAAATAGTTAATATTTCTTGGTTTGTTATCATTTGGGGAAAGTGTGATTTCATTTTTACAGTTCTATGATTAGGAATAAAGGAGATTTTTAAAATGTGAGTCAATTTCACATAAAGCTTCAGCACACCTTCAGAAAACACTAGACATTTTCTATGTATTTATTACAGCGTTCCTCAGTGAAATTCTCCCTCAGGAGTCTTCGTTCTTGGAGGGAACACAGTTTAAATTATATTTACATAAAGCAAACAGAACTTTCCAGAGTTATTTGGCAGAAATGATCCAACCATCCTGATGTAACTTAAAAAGGTTTGGAAAGTAGAGACAAGTATTTCTAGAGATATCACCTTGGAAATATTCAGAATCAGAAAATTATACACCTGAAGTTTTAAATCAGTTAAGTACCTTTCCCTCCGGTTTTAGGGAATTCTTCTAATATGTCTTCTCTTCCTCAATCTCGTTCATTTGGTTCCATGAGTCTTCCAGGTGTATTAGTTACAACTTACTTTAATTCTTAAAAGCAAGCTTTTTTTTTTTTTTTAAATTTCCATGTGTTCATTCTGGTACATTCTGTAAATTTAAAGGGAAAAAGGTGGCTTATCTTTCTAAGGTAAGGTGGCATCTGACCAAGGCCAGGGTAGAATTACAGGACCAGGAAAACATTCAGAATCCAATTAACTCTCAAATGGGATAATTTTTAGGAGCTATAAACTAAGTAATTTCAAAACATGGATATTGCAAAGTAGGTAAAAACATAAGGTAAAAGAACATATGGTAACTGATGGAGAAAATAAAGGTCAGCTAGGTCCAGGTGGTTCACTTGATAAGCACCTCACAAACATGGATGGGTTGGTGCTCCAAGTATGAGCACAATATAGATAGATAATCTGCATAAATAAATTGAGCAATAGGTTGACATATGCAGTAGAAATTCAGGTTCCTAAGTTACTTTATGTTAATTAAGTATGGAAAGCAGTTAATTTTAGAAAAATCAGTCAGTGAGTTATGTGAATGTAACTGTATGTAATAGATATGAACAAAGAATCTCGTGCTGGGTGTTATTTGCATGAAGTCTCGATATCATAATATTGTCTTTAAGATATGAAGCAGAGTGTCTCAGGGTATTTAGTCAAATATTTGCACATTTTATACCGATTACCCATACATTTTAGGCACATATTCAAACACTCAACTAGTTGATCACTATAATTATTGTACATTCCATATCTCTGAAACAATCCAGATTCCTAATTGGAAGGAAGAAAATTATCTTGAGGCATGCTCTAACAAAATAATGAAAAATGGCCTAGGAACAATGCCCTTTTTGTTTTTCCTGCTGTGTATACAAAAGCACAATAAACTTTTAATCTGAACTGGAAGAAAAAACTTCCTGATACCTAGATACCTTAAAAGCCAACAGAAAACTTGCCATGTAAAAGGGCTTTATACACAACTGAGTCCACTTCTATGTTTACTCTTATTCTACAACACAAACCATCACTCTGTCCTTCTGTGCAGTAATCTCCCTGAAAACAAACTGGCAAAGGGTCAAAGGTAGCAAAGGAATGAGGCACCTACATGGCAATGTAGTTTGGCAATCAAGTCCAAACAGAACCCAGGAAAAACCTTACTGTGTTTGCCATCCAGACTACCAAGCTGACTCATATTTTAAAACTAAATTCCAGAGATGCCTACAACTGACACAGCCGAGTAGTTCACAATGCTTGGCCCACACCTTGCTTATACAGCTAGATTAGGATCCGAAATGATATCATTTCCTACACATGTTCTCCAAGGAACTCAACTAGAGAGACACCGTCTGAGCATATCTAATACACTTGCAGCTTTCAAGTTCATCTCAAATGCAGCTGTAAGTAACTACAATCTTTCAAAACATGACCTCTCTTCATTATGAAGAGCTGTGAAATTCTAACACAGTCCCTTCCTTAACTGGTTTCAAAGGTGTTCAAAGGGTTGGGGGTTTTTTGGTGTTTTGTTTTGTTTGTTTGTTTGTTTGTTTTTCTTTATATTAATATGACTAGAAAAGGAGTAGGAAATGATGGAGAAAAACCCCACACCTAGGCTGGAGTCATTTACTGCCTAGGAAGGGTATGCCTCCTGAAGAGACCTTCCTCCCTAGCAGGTTTCAGAAATTTTCCAGTCCTTTAAACAGTCAGTCTTTGCTGCCTCCAGATCATTCTCTTTCTTAATCTAGTGTCCAGGCTACTATTTACTACTAGGTAACTACTACTAACTTATGTTCTGTCTCAGACCTATAATGCCTGGAAATCTTTTGAATACATGGTGTGGTTTGAATTGTTTGGGACAATAATGAAATATTAAACTCAGATTTCTGTATTTCTAGCCCAAATGCTCTGATCATAAGACTGAAGTTCTTCATACAACTGTATTTCTTTAAGACTCAGGCAATTGTCTTCAGGAGAGGCGTCAGGTAGCTTGACTCGAGGACAGGATTAATAACTCAGTCACCCACCCAGCTGTTTAACACTCAGCAGCTATACACACAGCATGTTATTCTAAATGTCAATCTTACTTTACCCATGAATTGCCTGGGAACTTAGGTTTCTAATACAGAATTCTTGCCTGGGAAGAAGGCCATAAAAGTAATAGCACCAAGAAGTGCATTTATTTGAATTGGCCTTTTAATATTCATGACTTTGATCTTCCATTGTTTGCAAAATAATTTGCAATTCACTTTCTTTGCTAATAATAATTTAGTGTTATTTTCTTAGTATCTAATTAGTTTCCTTGGTGCTGTTTTGTGAAAGTTACATGCCCGATTTCCTGCAGCAGTAGAAGATTGTATGGGTCATTCACAATGTACACAAGTTTTTTCAGCATTATTATAATCTTAAGAGGGAATTGTTTTAAAGAGGTTGTATATTGTCCCAGAAGTCACCCTGGAAAGAAAGAAACTGTCTTACCTATATTATTCATCTGAAAACTGTCACATTCATTGCTCATTTGGACATAATTTATGTGACTTGTGGAAGTGCTATGTTGATAGTTCTGCAAATACAATTCTCCAATACAAAACTGCAAAAAACATCCACTCTAGTATAAACTACCTGTACCTAATACAGCTGGCAACTGAAACAGATGCAGGGGTAACAAATTCAGTAGCTCAATAACCTTCAAGCCTCTGTTGTGTTATCACCGAAAAGCAGAACCACAATCAAGAGCATGCAAAGCCTATTCCCTCCGAACAGAAGCACAAGGACCCCAGCCTTGCTGTGAATTTCCTTTCCCCTCTGTTCTGGAGTTTCTTAACTTCATATTCTTCCATGTGTCATCAAAAATAATAATATTTTGATCATAATAATGATTATTTTGCTTACAGTAATATTTTTAATCACTTCTGAAGCAGAATAGGAGAATTTTGCTATGCCAAAAAAGCTATTTCAAGCCCATTTTTTATTAGGCCTATCACAGTAATCCAAACACCACCTAATTAGATATTTTTCATTAGTTCTGTTTCCTATTATTCAAGTTACTGAGATATCCTGTGCCATAAGCGAAACCTTGAAAACTTAGTAGCATTACAACCATAGCAGTAGGAGAATTGTACCTCTGTAGTTACACACGCAATGATAGTTTACTTTATGGCTAAAGGGTATTTTGTTACTTGACAGCCTTTCCCACTGGTGAGAACTAGACTGTATTCCATCTTCCACATCATCCTGTAGGGAACAACAGTTAGACGTTTCCCAACATTTTTCATTGCAGTGTTTCTGCAACCTTCAGTGTCCTAGTTCTGAATGAAAAGGCAACAAACCAGAAGATATCCTCAAAAAAAAGAAAAAAGTGTTTGAAATATTTTGGAGAAGGTGGGAGAGGAACTGAGGTGCTGCAAGAAAGGAATTGGACCTGCTTTTGCATAGATTTGAATATCACATGTTTCACAGGACGGCAGCTGAAGTGGAAGTCAGTCTACATCAAAACCAAGTTGTAAGTCAATGCAATGCAAACTTATGAAGGATGTGATCTGATGTGTATCTTTCCCACTCTTAATTCTGCTGAAAATTCCTATCCCAGAAACTTTTCTGTGAGCTTTATGTGAACATTTTGTAGGAATTAAAGGCCTTTGTATTCCACACTTTTGAAAAGCTCCACCCAGATCCATTTGAAATTCTTCAGTGCGTGGGAAGATTCGTGCCACAGCCTTGATCACTCTGAGTGATTCCATGTTCTGCAGGAACCTACGGTTGCCTGCTTCAGACCTTAATTCTCCAGCTCAGCAAGGGAGAATCTGTTGGAAGCTACACAGTTGTTTTTATGCTAAGAATATACATGACTCCATCACTTTTCTCTTAAACTGAAGCCAATCCATTCTTCAATGTATTCCCATGTGAATGAGTCACATTAATCATTCCCAGTTGTCCCTGGTCTGGGATACACATGACACATGTAACAAAAAAAACACCGGTAGCAAACTTGGCTCAATTTACACCCTAACGTGCAAGGAAGGAGCAATGTAATTAAACCAATCACAGTGCGGAAGCTTCAGACAGAATCACCCAATTATTGTACTGTGTAACCATAACATTATTTCTGCTTTTATTGTTGCCTGAATTGCTGAGTAAAAACATTTTGAATGCATTGGATGATGTTCCTGAGGTCATTACAAGTAAAAATTTCTTTCTCCTGTCATATAGAGTGTGACTCCCTATTGCTCATTTCACACTGCTTATGTGAAATAAGCACAAATCATAGAAACAGAATGTAAATTGAAAGGAAACCATTTTCCTTCAGTTTTTCTTCATTAACATTTCACTTACTCGTGAAGAAGTTACTTTTCTCCTCTCCAACTTGGATTCCTTTTCAGTTTCTTTTCACAGTTTTTTTCAAAATTTTGAAAGAACCAGTCCAGATATCCTCATAATAATAACTTTTTCTGGATTTTTTCCTTTCTACATCATAGATACAGAAGACACGTGGGTTCCTCTGGCTTTTCTATGTGCCATTTCACAATACATATTGCTTCTATCAAGAGATGCTTTGTCAAAACATGTTTTAAAGAACTAAATTATCTTCTCATTGCTCAACAGGTATAACAAGATTCAGATTTCTTTCCAGAATTAAAAGGTGTTTCTCATATAATACTCCTTGTCAGGAATGAGAACTGCTCAGTGGAATAAAAGCTTTAGGATAAAAGCTTCTTAATTAACATCACCATCTCAGGAACATAATACTATCACACCATCTCCAATTGGATTTTTAGCAAATTGAAACCGATAATGTAAACAGACTGTATGACAGTGATTACCAAAGCACTGAGCAGAATTTAGTCACTATTATACACGTGAATGATTGAAGGTAAAACCTCAAAGACATGTAACCAGAAAAAGATTATGTCAAAGGTAAGTATGAATAATATCTCTTCAGTGTATTTTGACCAAGTGTGGAAATAAATAATAATATTAATATATGGAAACCCTTACTGAGAGGAGATTAATAGAATGTTGTTACAATTTTTTTTCCTTTAAATAATATAAATATAAATATAATTTAGTAAAAATAAATATTGTTCTTTTATTTAAAAAGTCTTTTCCTTTGGAAATTACAGCTAAGTTCTGCTAGTAATAAAACAGAATATTGCAAGCTATTGCATCTTTAGTCCTTGTGTAACCATTTAAAGATTGTAGTCATAATTGCTTTAGTAGTGTTTTTCCATATTGTCTTAATGATTTATAATAGTTCCATTTTCCTGGACACTCCAATCTACCACTCAGGTAGAGGACTGCAATTTCTGCAAAGAATGCAAGACTGAACCTTGGCCAAAAACACCCACCACATTCACTACCTAGTGCGTAAAATACTAATTGTACTTTATAGCAGCAGAAATGAGAAAGTTGTGTTTAGCAGCAGGATGCCTGAGCAAACCTCAAGCAGTCCATTCCCCGTTCTTCCCAGCAAGCACTTACAGGCATTCTTTTCAGAGATGAGGATAGACTGAGCCCCCATTTTGTGCAGTCTGGGAGCTTCTGCATCCAAGGAAGTATTAGGGCTTCCAACCAGATGTTTTCGTCAAACAATAATCAGAAAGGAAGAGGAGAAAATCCACTGGGCAGTGGTTCTGTTCATTTGTGAAATGTGAAGGACAAGGCTTCTAAAAGGACTTTGTTTTTTTTCCTCTGCAAAACTGAACAAGCTGTTGGTGCTGAGCAATCTAGCAGAGTTGAAGGGGAAAAAAAAAAAAAACAACACCCCAGAATGCAAACATCCATTAAAGCCTCAGTGTCTGCCTTAAAACTCTACTTCTCAGTTGTTCTCATCTAATGTGTCATCTGCAGAAAAGTTTGCCACTATTTCTTTCCTACTTTGTTTATTTAGAATTCCTCCTGAACTGTAAGAACATGACTTATAGGAAGGGGGAAAGGATTCCTTTCTTATTACATACTACTGTCATAGCTTATGCACCACTGTCTTGAAAACAGATACAGGGTAAGCAGCTGAATAATATAGCAGAGGGTTTTCAGATCCTGCAAAACTGAACGAGATTTGACCTCAGAGTTAATTTTTCCATATTTCTACTGAAGTTACAGGTAACAGATACAGATGCAATTAAACTGAGACCTGTGATCTGCATTAGCAGCCATTCTCAAGTTGTGTAAATAGTTTTTCTCTACTGCTTTTTGTCTGTATTTCTCAAAGCCTGTTTTAGTAGGACAGTTCAATATTTTTCTGGGAGAAAAAAGGCTATAAGAAAAGAAATCGCTATTAGTGTTCTGAAAACATATTATTATTCCTATTATTCTCTTTAAATTCAGTGTAAAATTTTCAGGGCACAACATAAATAAAAAATACATATACACTGATAATTTCTCATAAATAGATTAGGATTAAGAAATAAACGAATGCATGGTTAAGAACAATGGTGGTAGTGTAGAAAATACTGAGCAAGTGATAAGCTGAATTAAAGTGCTACTAGACCAAATGTAGCCTGCATTTATTACCTCTGCACACACAGTAAATTCAGTGTTCGAAGTATTTTGAGCACAAACACCACAGGCAGCAATATCTAGCTTGAATTTCTTCCTGGCTGAGCTGGTTTCGGTGATACCTTCATTCATAAGTCTCAAGAAATAAAACGACAGCTGTAAGTGCCTTGCAGGAATATGTCCTGCAGGTTGCTTGGAAAATCACAAAGCTCTGGAACAGCAATGCCAGGGAAGGTTGTGACAAACGTTATGTCATGGCATTGTGGAACAAGGACTGTAGGCTGTTTACAGCCCAACATTCTTCCTGGTTTTACACTGGCAGCCAGTGTAAAACTGCTACTGACTTCAATGAAAGCCATAAATTCTTGTCTGCTAAAGACTGAAGTGCAGTGTATTTGTTTAAACAGTTCAAAGGACTCTCCCAGATTCCTGGGAGCACCGGATGAGACAATATTTATACATGTTAAGATGGAAGGCCTGATTCTCCACTGCCTTCCACTTACATATTCTTAAAAACTTGAGTGCAGCTTCTGTTTTGCCAAGTCCTTCACTGCAACCAAGCTTTTGTCCTCTTAATGTTTTCAGTCTGTTGAGGCAACTGGCTATCCACCAAGGTTGCTTGGATCACCTCACCTCTGAAGTTCACAGATCAACAGATTTGGTGGTAATATTAGTGAACTTGTCAGTTTTATTTGTTAAACTTCTTCTGAACAGATGTCTGTAAATTAGTAGTGTATAATATTAAATTAGCAGTGTTTATGCTAATGTGTTTTTTGAGTGATTGATGCAGAGTGTCTTCAGGAATACTGCAGTGACAATGCTGGAAATAAAATCATTCCAATTATACTTTAATTTATAAACTCCTTTCAGGGTTGTATCTTGAGAGGAAACCTCGAGCAAAAGCTGAGTTCCAGTTTTCCTTACCATAAAAAAAGTTTATTTTAATTTCCAAAATAAAGCAAATTTAAATTACATGTTTACAGACCTATTCAATGATCCTTTCTCTTTTCTAATTCAAAAGCAGATTTGTATTTGGAATTTATTTTGAATAGCAATGTCACATCATACTTCAGGCATTGGCATTTCCAGTATGAAAACTCATTGGCATTTCTGAGTCATAGCTGCTGGCTATTTTTTCTGGATTCCATCTCTTTTTGATTACCTGGCACACCAACATAAAGAACAGATTTTAGACTGTGAGTATGAGACATTACAGTCTTACTTATATCAGCTGACCATATCCTGAATCACGCTTCAAAGTTTGATTACTTTAACTTCAGGGGACAAAGTACAAACGTCATTATAGACTACCTTTTACGAACTGTTCTATGTAGAGTTGCCTCTTGACTGCTATTTAGAACAGCTAGTATTATATCACCTGCAAAAAGACCTATTGACTATTGGAGTTTGGTAAGGTGTTGTGACGCTCCCCAGCAAAACCTCTTTTCTCAGGGCTATTTTCCAGCCCAGTCACAATAGTTGTAATGTCCCAATGGAAAAGGTTTTCCAGGCTTTGAGGAAATAGGATGTGAGTCTTGAAAATGGATAAATATTATTTTACAAGTAAATCAGAACCTGTGATTGCAGTACTTCCCATAAGGAAAGCAGAACACTTCTTCAGAACGTAAGGTATAGCGTTAGCATTGTAAGTACATGAGATTCACCTGTTTCATATTTATTCTTCTAAATCTATTAGTGGTGTATCTAATGAATATGAACCTGAATATGATTTTATTGAAGAACAGAAATTTTACTTTTGTCTTCAAGAAGATGATAGATAGATATTCAGACAAGCTTCCATGGAAAATCAGGTACTTAATATCAGTTAAGATCTAAGGTAGGATATTTATTGAACTCAAATTTGCTGTGAGTCATTAATATACAGAGAGTAAGTTACGATTCATGTGATGTATGGTAGGATGTCTATTTGTGGAAACAGGTTCAGTGTGTGAGCACTATGACACTTAGGCCATATTATCTCATGCTGTCTGTCTGTGACCAGCCTTATCTCTGGCACAGCCACCAGTCTTGCTGCCCTGATCCTTGTGAGCACTCTAAACTAGCTGTTGAAGCCATAGACTGTCTGTATCATACTACTGTGCTCCACCTTTGTGGCATTCATTCCCAATGATGACAGAGTTGTCTTCTCGTTCTCTGTACGTAATCTATCTTTGGGTTTTTTTTTTTTCCCCAAGACTATTTTTGTCGATATTTTTCAGATCATCACCACTTTCTACTTCCTACATTGGACTTTTAGTTATTGGTCTTAACGTGTAAATTTTTTAAAAAATAAAATCAGTAATTGTTTGTCCACAGATGTTTTAAATAAAATGATGCCAATATATGTAAATACTTTGAGTGCAAGGGTACATGAACCCCAAGAAAAATCTTCTACATGTCCTAGATTATATAATCAGTAGATTAAAAATTACTCCCCCAAACTGAAAATTCTTTCTACACTTTCTCCCACAAACACAAACCACTGTATGCATTTGTCTGATAACATTTTCTTTATTTTCAAACCTGTATATATGTATGGCAGATAGCTTTAAGAAACTCATACACACTATTGCTGGATCAAATCTAGAGACTGAATCAAAACTGTCAGAGCTCAACAGACAAACCACTCTTGACCATTGGATTAACTCAGCCTTTTCTTCTGTTAGTCTTGAACCACTTCTACAGGCACTGTATGAAGAGTGGGATTCTTTAGAAGAAAGAGAAACATATTTAAATGTAACTAATAAATTTACATAAAATGCCAATTGCATCTGGAAATAGCTGACTTTTACCCTGTCCTGATTCTGCTTGTGTAGGTCTTGGATTTCCCTAGATTAAGTTAGGTGAAATTTGGGGCCTCAGGTAGAGGTAGTTCAAACCTGCACTAACCAACAAGCCGTAGTTACACTACCATAATGTAAGCCATAGCTAAACCACCACAGCAACACATCCTGCAAGTAGCATATGCTCCATTCACAAGCTTTCCTCCTTCAAGTGCTTTTTGGAAGGCCCAAATGGCACTTTTGTTTTCAAACTAGTCACATAAATATTTATATGACTTTCAATCTGTTTTTTGGCCCAGAACAATAAAAATTTTCTTACAGAAATCCCAGATAGTAATATTTTGATAAAAAAGATAAATTATACCAACACCACTTAAAAAAGAAAAATAATTGGCCACAAAACTTACTGTTAGAAAGGTAAATATGGAGCAAGATATTCACACATCTTCACTGATTTTTCAACAGCTGTTAAAATCTAGATTCACAGAACACAGGTGAGCAAAAATGTGATTTATATTGTACTCATTGAAGGGACCATGTAAAATGGGGATCATGATTTTGAGAGCTGCACAATTTAATAGTAATAAAGAATTGTTAGCACTTGTGTTTTCTTTAAAGAAAGTGACAAATTATTTTAGCCCAATTCCTATAGACAAGAAGAGGAAAAGTTGTCTCTAAGAAATAGTAATTCTGGTTTTATCTTTCCTACTTGGCACACAATTTCGTAGGAAAGCTGTTTCAGTCAGTGGAAGTCTATTAAAGTAAGAGTACTGCAAAAAAAGAGTTTCTTTCAAATTTTCATTCTTTCAGATTCCACTACTGAAATTACATAAACAACAACTCTGTTTTGACTAAATTATCATGTCAAGTAAAGATGGGGGGTAATGTACAGTTTATATTCACTTATTAATTTACTTTTTCATATCAATAGGGAAAAAGATCTTTATTTCCTTCTCTTCTAAACACTTTTCTTTCCATTATCCAAGAATAAAGTGACTTATATTACTGTATTTCACACAACTGCCCTTCAGTGAAAATTCATGGGTTTTGTCTTTGCTTTACCATTTCAATAACTTTTCTTCACCAGGGTACATTTCTAGCTACTATGGATAAACAGACACAAATGCATAATTAAATGACCCGTGAAGAAGTTAAGAAGCAGGAAAAATGATCTTATTAATAAATGTTTAGCATAAAATTTAAAGACTATGGTTGCGGAAAGCACATTGTAATAGAGCAGAAATGACAAAAAAAAAAAAAAAAATGCTCCTGCTGGCTTTTTTTCCAGCATTGCCTTGAATTGTATCATGATATGTGTCATGATCAGAGTGATGGAACACTTCTCCTATGAAGAAAGGCTGAGAGAGTTGTTCAGCTCAGAGAAGAAAACGCTCTGGGGAGACCAGATTGCAGCCTTTCAATACTTAAAAGGGGATTATAAGAAAGATGGGGATAAACCTTCAGCAGGGCCTGTAGCAATAGGACAAGGGGCAATGATTTTAAACTAAAAGAGTGTAGCTCCAGACTACATATAGGGAAGAAATTTTTTACAGTGAGGATGATGAAACACTGGAACAAGTTGCTCAGAGAGGTGGTGGATGCCCCATGCCAGTAAATATTCAAGATCAGGTTGGACACAGCTCTAAGCCATCTGATCTAGTGGAAGGTGTCCTTGTTCGTTGCAGGAGGGTTGGACTAGATGACCTTTAAAGGTCCCTTCCAACCCAAACTAGTCTATGATTTTATGATATTAAGTCCTTTCTAGCTAAATCCTAGGCAGCCAAGTATGGCAAAGCTTGTGTTTTCGACATATTCTGCTTAATCGATAACTGTGTCCACAAACAGCACTTTCATTATTTCTGCATGATACACCAAAGAATGAGATCTACAGATATGAATACGTTGATCTGGGGACCCACCCGTAACTGCTCGTAGAAAGTGTTGAAGAAAAAGGTTGAATGAAAACTTTGTCCCTTTCATGGATATAGCTAGATCTGGAGAGGCACATCTCTCTCACATGCAATACCAGTGGCAAAGTTGGAGTCTGTGCACTAAAAGTGCAGTGGAATGACCACTGGTTTTAATGGGTTTGAAGTCAGCCTCATAAACTACCTCTGCATGCTGACAGCCACAAATAAATATGATTAGGATTTTCTTATTAGAAAATAATATTTTTAAGTACATAAAAATTACTTATTTTGAGGCTATGAAACCAAGCAGAAACCTCTGTAATGCAAGCCAAAATGCCATTAACATTTCAGCTAGAAGTTATTTCAGACAATAGAAATAGGGTTGGGTGTGAGTGCATCTATAATATCACTAAGACAACCTCAGTGGTGGCATAACAGCACACTGTTACATTGCCTAAATATTTGCAGTCCTGAACTAGTGCTCAGAGTCAGAGGTGGGTTAGTAGGGCAGAAGTCCACTCCTCTCAGGTAAATCCTGTTCTACTTAGCATAGACAAATGCATCCTCATTTCACAGTATCACCATTTCCTGCAGAAAAGAGCATTTGATCTATTTGCAAAATCTGAGAAAGACCAGGGAGCCAATCCATGAGACATATGTATATAAAGCTGCCATAGGGCCACTATGGACACAGTTGGATTATCTGAATGGTTACAATTCTGAATCTTAATAAAACAGGGGAGGGGTTAGAAGAAAGAGAGAGAAAGAGACATAAAGGGATTTATTTTCTTCACCACCACCACCCCCTTGGCTTTTGGGTTGGTTTTTTGGTGCGTTTTTTGTTTGGTTTTGTGTGTGTGTGTGTTTTTTGGGGATTTTTTTTTTGGTACATATGTTCTTTTAGTATAAAAGAGAAACAGAAAGAGGAGAATGTGTAAAACCAGATGTGAAACTACAAAGCCACCCCACAGACTCCTTGAGAAGGAAGATGTGCATAAAGAGCAGCCTGTGTGGCCATTAAAGTACAGACTGATTCAGAAAGAGGATATGAAAAAATGTTACAGTAAGCACATAATTCATCACAGAAGTTGAGATGTATATAACTATCTTAGAGGAGCAGGGAATTAGTCTTTTTTGCATGATTAAATACAGCTAGTGTTTGCAAATATGAGGAAATCACTGCATGGCTGATCAAGAACATGCGAAGTTTGTCAGGAGTAGTAGTACATTTCTTAGACAAATCTCATATAGCTGTCGCGGAGGTAGACAAGCTGGTAGGCTAATTTATAGTCTCTGTCCTTAGCAGCTACAACTACACTATTCTGACATTGCTGACAGAAAAAAAAAAAAAAGGTCCTCCTTTTTTCTGAGGATCTCATTCAATCCTTTGGCACAGAATGATGTGTGGTTCCTAATATTGTCCGAGGTAAATTCCAATGGTAGCTCTTCCTCATCACTGTAATAGCAGTAGCCTCTTTAAATGATGAGGACAGCTTTCTACCATAGTTCTGGTCACCTTAAGGAAAATGTGTTCCTATCTTGTCTATAAGATTTTCGAGGTTTAGGGATCTTTTTCTGACAATTTACAGTCTGAACTGTCACATAGTTTTTTTCTGTAATCCTACTCTCACTTTCACATTTGCAGTCAAAAAAAAAGCCCTAAATGCTCAATGCTTTTACCACTTTTGAATGGTCTAGTGGTGTTTTGATTAGTTACTGTTTCTTATACCATGCTCCTGCAATTTCACATTCCACTCTTTTTCTTATTCTTATAGTTTCTGACACTGAAGGATATTGGCTTTTATTTGTGAGAGACACTTAAAATGTACACTTGAATTGTATGGTAAGTGGAAAGTGTGATTTATGCCTTTGTTTTGACTGTTCATTTATTAGCCATCTACTATTTATCATTGTTTTTAATACAGTGAAGATTATTTTTGTAAAGAAATTGTCCTTTTTGCTTCATTTTCTGTTGCTCTGACCTCCTCAGTTCCTATCATCTTCATCAGCTTCTATTTACCCCAGCTTATATGAGTATATGGCCCCAAAAATTTCAGATATTATCTGTACATCATAGGCCAACATTTCAGACTTATCTCTTAACAGTGTATATTGCTGAAAGTGGCTTCCCGCTCCCTCATACTATCTACTGCTCATCCCATTACACAGTTGCCAAGTGTCATTATCACAGAAGCATGTGTACTGAAATACATTTTGTGTTAAATTGTTTCATGACTTCTTTCAAATATGCATATATTCAACACAACTGAAATGCTGGGTTGGGTGGTCCCTACAACTTTGTGTTAGAGGCAAGAGCAAAACATCATGTGTGATTTCAACACTGTTAAGTAGTTTATTGATAATGCAGAAGTGATGTGGCTGAATCAGCATTATCTCCCCCATAAAACCTTCCTGGTGTTAACTCTTCTGTTGCCTATCACCATGCCCAGATCACAGACAGAAATTCCCTATCCTGTCATCTCTTTTAACTGAAAATGCCTACAAAAGGCTATAGAGGTTTTGTATAAAGCATGGCAGCAGTACCTGCCCCTCAGGGAATACCTCTTTGTCTTTCCTCTAGATTTCAATGATACATGATAAAAATACAAAAGAAATTATTAAGCATGATAGCATCGTTGACTCAGAATGACTTTATTCTCCAGACTAATTATACTACAGAACTTCACTCTCCTGCGCAGACTGCTTCAAAGCTTCTCCAGCTGTGCATGTTTCTCATGCACAGCATCAGATGATATTACTGTCTCCAAATCAGTTGGTACTATCATTCAAATAGCAGCTTCCTGATTCAAACATAAAACCATAGCACTGTCATTAATTATAGTAACAATTTGGAGATTTCTGTTGCACATTACAGCAGTGTGCATTCATTCAAACATCAACAAAACACAGTTGTGTTTAGAGTTCAGGAGTAACAGACGGGTGTTCATGTGCAGCTATTACCTAACAAATGGCTAAACTCTTTTCTGCTTTAAATAGCAGAATTGTATACTGTTTAAGCCAGAGCTAAACTTATCCAGAATTCCACCTAAGTATCTGAACTGTTGGCAGCCAAGACCCAAAGTTAATTTTCACTCGCTTATTCCCATATCGCTCTGCTGAAGCTAATAGAGTTGCATAGGTCTGATGAGAATTTGGCTTCAGTTTTCTAAGCACATCTGTTCATTTCATGACAGCCATTTCTTTGTGGGTTTTGTTAGTTAGAATGGAGCCAGATGCTGATCCTTTTCTCAAAGCAACTTACTCGTTGAGTGATCCCACTGATACAAGCACCTTGTTTTCACTAAAGAACAGCCAGCCTGTGTGTGACAGTAATACACCATAGGAGGGTGATGCTATATCCTCTTTATCTGTTCTTTCTCCTTAGCCATCAAATAACCCTAATGTTAGGTACAAACAGTGACACTTGGCACCAGTTAAGTGCTATTGAATCCTGAGGGAAGGTAAGACACCGTTTACCTCATTGATAGGATAAAACCTGTTCATATTGCTAGGTGCTCTTAAGTTATCCACTGGCAAAGCAAGCTTCACCATCTGTCAGATGTTTATAGGAGACCTGGCATAAATGGATGAAGATAAAATATTCTTAGTCAATACACCTCTTCCTATCTTCTCCTCTGCCTGTCCATCTGTCTGTCTGTCCATCCGTCTGTCCTTCCCTCCATAGGCTCACAGCCACTAAGCCAGCACCACCCACCTGTCCTGGTGACTGCCAGCCTTCTGGCTCAGGGGGAAACACAGATGTCTTGAACCACTAAGCAACCACCTCTCATATATTTTTTATATGCTGAGGGCTCCATGCCTATGCACCTGGTTTGGGATAACACATTTTCATTCAGCTGTTGATGACTTTGTATCCAGTTGAGAAAACAGCTCATTTGAATTCTCCACAGCTTGTTTGCTTCTGCATCTAATTCATTACCTGATCACTTCTAATTAGAACAGTTGCAATGGAAGAGTTGTTTTGTTCTATGCAGTTGACAATTATTTCAGTCAGGACACAGGACCTTTCCTAGTGGGGTGAACTGCCAGGGAATGTTGAAAAATTTAGGCTTGTTTGCAGATCAGAAGGAAAAGGTTAATGTAAAAAACTTAAAAGATAACATTCAGGTTTTCTATCACAGGAAGTTTCACAGTAGTCAAAAAATTTTAGTATTATATTATATTTCTGATATGGTATACCATTCCCAGCATTTCTTTTCCAAAATATATATTTTCTTGTAATGATAATATACTACTCTATTTGTTCTGACCTTCTTCTATAATCGTAGCCAAATCTGCCTATAGGTTCAAGGGCTTTGGACCTTTCAGATTTCTCAGAAACTTATTCTTTCCTTTCCAACGTATTTATAGGAAACAAAAAAAAAAAAAGGTACTTAAGTAAAATTATTTTTACTTAAGAAAAAAATTATTTGACAAACAAATGTACAGTGTTTGGGGCATTTTCATAATTTTCTTAAAGCTATATATTGTTTGTACAGGGACTCTTGGTGTTGTCATGGGTGGAGACCAATAGCACAGTGGAAAAAATGCTGCTATTTGAGAAATTATATGAAAACATTAACAGAAACATGCATACAAGTAGGAGGCAAGATGAAGCCCTATTTTTGGTTTAAAAAAAAAAAAATAAAAGTAGTAGGTGTTTTGAGTTCCAGTCAGTAATAATAACTACATTTAAAGCATCTCTGTAGGCTACCAACTTTGAAGTGTGCAGAAGAAAAAATAATGATTGCTAAGTGTTTGCAAGTGTTCAATTTGTAATGGTCAGAAGAGATAACTCATCTCAGTTTGATACTAATTAAGGACTTAATATGTCTCTTTCAGCTCCTTGTCCAGTTGTACACTAAAATTATACATTTTGACATAATTTTTTGCTACTTGTATCCTTGAGCATAACAAGTGAATGTACTGCACCTCAGTAATTCAGGTATCATTATGCAATTAACTGAAGTGCTTGCTGGCATAACTGTAAATCAGCTGTATGGTTTTGAGTTGTGTGTTACACTTGTAACTGATTTGTAAAATAGCCAAGATGAAAGTTGGTGTCTCAGTTCTCTGCCCTTCTCCTATTATCTCTGAAACAAAATTAGCCTTATACAAAACAGTAGAATGTCATTAGGCAGTTTAATTAATCAAATTTACTTAAAGTATCTGTAGCATTATTCATCTAGCAGACGTATTATCTGGATTAAAATGAATGTAGCATATGAAATGAACTTCTATCTTGTGCCTCATACCTTTCAGCTTTGAATTGAAAGTTTTGAATTAAAGAGAAAGATTTGAACTTCACTCTGGTACATTTTCGTTAAATCAGCAGTCTTCTGGCTGTCTGTGGTCAAGAGGATTCTCTTTTTCTGGGACTGCTACCACAGACTCCTTTGACTATGTTTCACCTACCCTTGGAAGCTTAGTCTGCGGCCCAAAGACTCACCTACTGGACCTCCTTCCATTCCCTGTTTTACTCTTTGGGATATAGCAGGATTTAAAACTGAACTACCAACTCGTAAATCCACTGTGTCTCATGTGTCATCGGTACCCCACAGTCAGCTCAGGGGGGAGTCAAGATCAGCTCTTGACAAGACAAACCCTGAGAGAAGGATCAATGGGCAGTGGTGTTGCACACTGCTAGAGGCTCAGGATGAGATTTTCTTTTGTTCCAACACACTTCCCTCACCCTTCCAGACTAAATGCCAAGTCTTGAGAGAAGATCAGGCAGGTGATCACATTATGTGTAGGTGATGATACAGCTAGTGTACTCAAATATAGGTCAACTCACGACCAGTTTTGCACTGTACCTAGGTGGCATGCACTGCATATCACCTCTGACTCTACTTTCCTCAGAAGAAAGGTATTCTCTATAAATTATACTACCTACCACATCCTTTTGATTCATATTAGCTGATTTGTGAACCATCCAAGCAAGATGCGGAGCTAGACCAACATCAGCGTGCTGCATGATAATTACTCTGTTTTGCAGGAAAATGCTACTTATATTGAGGTATATTGTTCATGCTTCTAAGTTCCAGTCTTAAACTAAATGCATCAAGAACTAGCAACAAGAAAAACAAATGTCTGTTTTTAGCATATTTGTGTTTATATTCCATGTAGTCCTCCTGCTTGACAATATGGCAGTAATGGTACTTGATATGTCAGAAAATTATATGGGATATTTTTGTTTCTTACTTTTACTTCTGCTTATTTTCTCTTCAACACTACCCTCTCCATCCACTGGAATCACTCCTTTGTTTCCTCATTTAATGGACAAGGACAAAAAAACTGCCATGTGGTTATTCATGGAGGTTATTCTCCAAGGTGGTGAATCGTGTCTATATGGTGCCTTTTTTTCTCCTCACAGGTTTCAAGAGATTTTATCCTCATGGAACCTTGCATAGAGAGGTTAAAATATGAGTTTATTCCTCCTCTTCTTTCAGATTCATGTAGAAATAATTACACTTCTCCCTGCTCTAAATCCGAAAAGAGGATTTCTGCTAGGGCTGGGAGTCCTGGAGAATTCTCCTAAACATTGTCTGGTTTTGTTTTCCCTTTTTGAAATCAAATTAATCAGTGACAACACACTCCTTCTTCCTGTCTTTGCTTTATCTGTTCAGAATTTCCCATTTAGAGCTCTTGATTCCTAAATAATGAAGCAATAAATTTCAGTTTCAGAAAATGTTGTTTGTTTGGGAGGAAAAGTAGTTGTTCTTCTCTTTAATTCAGAATAACCTGTGGGTGGCCCTGGATTCTCTCCAAGGTTTACTGAAGATGAGATAAAACAGCCTGACCACAGTTAGAGGAAGAAAGTGGGTGAGAGCCAAAGAGAAAAATTTGGATAATTGCATCAGAAAAACTAGAGCAAAACTTTGCCACTGGTCTTCCGATTTGGTTCAATAACCCAAGATAGTAGGTGTTCCCAATTCAATATTTCTTCTCTGCTGTAAGTCCTGTGTTAAATAAAACCTTGAAAATAATAAAATATTTCTCTAGTTATTCAGCACTTTTTAACTTTCTTCATACAAAGAGCCAGAATTATCTAATGTTATTTACTGTCATTTTGCTCCCAGTATGGAACAAGGCTGGTTTTGACTCCACAAATATTTGATCTCTCTCATTCAGATATTACAAAATCAAAGTCAGATGTCAAGCTCTCTTTGTATTTATCCCTTCTGCTTTCCACAGGGTGCCCAAAGTCAATGGGTAGAAATGTGCAGATAAATAGATCTCACTTTGATACATATGTACTTTTGATGTCCTTACAGGGTGTTTTTAAAATTAAAAATGGAACTTTTTCTATGCAGGCAGGATATTATGCAGCAAGACCCTAAATACATCTAAATATCATATATACTTCTGTTAGAAAGTAAACAAAAAAATAAAAAGTGAAATCTGTCATCACTGATGCCAAAAGAAATGTTACTATTAATTTTAATGAAGCCATGGTTTCTTTCAAAGGTTAAAACATTGGATATGTGTTTTAATTTTCGTGATTACCAAAATACACTCCAGGACCACGTATTGTTACTGCTTCCCAAAATTTCAAGCCAAATAAAATGGGGCTGCAGATATGTTCCAACAGGCACTCATAATTTTCAGGTGTTACAAAATTCACTCAGTAGGTCCTACTTAGCATTTTGAACCGTCTCTGAAGCAAAATTTCATATAATGGGACAATTTTTATAATAGAAAAATATGTCTGATGTCCTGATTATTTGTAATTTTAAGACATGCAGATCGTATCACAGTTTACTCTTTCTACGCTCCTCACAACCTTCTGCAGAGAAGCTGATGAACACAGAGGGCTCCTATGGTCCCCCAACTCCTTACAAGCTTACAGCCACCAGGCTCCTCTTCTCAGAGTCTGTACGTCATTTTGAGCGCGGCCCTTAACATTTACTAACCCTCCCGTCACAGCAAGCTGTCTGTCTGATGTGTCTCGTCAAGAGATAAAATGAGCACTGGGGAAAGGGATGTGGAGGGAGAGGAGGAATACTAAGACTTAAAAGACAAGTGGAACTTCATAGAAAACACAACCCCAGAACGAGCTGGAAATGTAAATTAGTTCACAGTTCTTTACAACACAGCCAGTACAAGTGTGATGAAAAGAATAAGTCTAAGACTGCACTTCTCACTGCTGAATATACTATAATAACTCATTACTTAGCCCTGGACTCCCAAATCTTGCAGAAATGATGGGCTCGCAGGCAAACCTGGAGCCTTTGAGTAATGTTTAAAGATGTCTGAATTAGACAAAATATGTTTAAAATCTCACGCGGGCAGACCTCTCCCCACTGAACAACTTCAGAAGGCTGGGTATAAATTATTCCAACAAATGTCAGCTGCGGGAACCATAGGGGATTTTTTTTTTTTGGCAGTATTTTTATGAAATATTAAGTGTCATTTAGTGTAACTGTGTGATCTTGGTTGCTTAACTGACTTCAAGGGATTAACTTCTGTTCGGAGATACACTCTGGGATGGAGAAAAAGGCAGTCAGTGAACTAATGTGCGGCACACTACCAGGTCTAGGTTGGAAGGGTTAACTATCTGGGCTCAATGACATTTGAACAGATTTAACAGTGCAGTTCTGTAGATAAATCAATCTTATTCTGCCTTGTGGGCTGGTAGCCAGCACGTGAGGAAGGAACTTAATTACCTGAATAGGCTGACTCGAGGAACATAAGACAATGGTATATGTAAGAGTTATAAAATAAATTGTCTTTTACCCTCTGGGTGTTTGAACAAAGAAATAAAGGGGCAATCAATGAGTAGCTGAGAATCTCCAGTTCTATGATTTAGAGGAGAAA
>NW_010259558.1:46139-71490 GCF_000690775.1 Eurypyga helias
ACAAAAGAATCCTAGAGGACTTTGACTCACTTCCTAAAAGCTGACCAATTTCCTGACCAACAAAGCCATACAGAATGATATGTTTATTATTTTGACTACAACTATTTTCTGTGCTATTTTAAGTAAATGGTAATTGTGGTTAAAATCTCTCAGAAAATCTGGATGCCTTCTTTCAAATAACAGAAACCTTGGAGAGTGCATTGTAAATCCAGTACACCTAAACACTCCGGAAGACCATATTCCTGGAGTATTGCAGAGCCCAGGTATCATCAGTAGTCCTGGGAATCAGGTGAGAAGTCAAATGTTGCAGACAGGGAACCTATGAGAGTTGCTGCCTGCTCGAGAGAGCCTCAGGAGCGGATAGGTATGATACTTAAGGACCACAAGACCATCTCAAGAGCATATAGCCAGTGCTGTGGAATGACTGAAAATGCCTTTATGGTTTTATTAACCACCCCTAACATTAATATAACTGTTCCCATGGGGGCACCTGACCTTATAAAATGCATTTGTGTATGTTTTCATGTTGGATGTTAAAATACGGAAAAATCCAAAGGAAGCATTCATTCCCACCATCTAATACTTTTCCTGACTTCAATTTTGTAAGCATGTAGGGAATCACTGTAAGCAAAACTTTCCTCAAAGTTACATATTTTAAACAAATGCATTTAACTGAGATTGGTCACAGAGGACCTGCACTGGTTGTGAAGTTCAGGTGCAGTTTTTTATTCATACTTAATATTTCCTAAAGCTTTATAAGTTTCCAAACTCTATTTTACTACATGCTGAGATGGTGGCCATAGTAAAAGGAAAACTTACTTAGAAGAAAGGATTCTGGATTTAATAAAATGTTACGAGAAATCTGTTGGGCCTCACCAATAAATTAACCCACATACATTTTTTTATATACTTTTGTATTCATAACTGTGGTCAAGTTTTATTATATGCAGGTCAGAAGGCAGTTTGATAAATATAGAAATGGTACATTTTGTACTCTTCCACTGCAAATATGAAAAAATTTTATCAGGCAATTAATTTTTTTCATTAAGTAGGTCCTAAATATTCTTCCATTTTCCACTATCAAGATATTATATTCCTTAGCAAGAGAGAGTAATTTCTTACTGGTTGTGCAAAAACAAGCTTGCCTGTTTATATTTACCATTCCTTTAATATTATATTTTTCATAATAAAAAATCACTTTTACCCTACTAGAGAAACAAGGACCATTTACCTTATGTTGCATAGCAATAAACCTACATACAAAGTGAACCCAAAAGTGATTAAAGAATAAAGAAGAATCTGGTGTCTTGCTGTGTGTTTGCCTTGTTCCTAAGGATGTGAAAGTTCCCTGTTTCTTTACCTGAACATGCAGACACATGTGCACACACACATGCGCATATCTAAACTCTGTGGTGCCATTGCTAAGTCACACCACAATTATCACTAATTCTAAAGATAAATTCCAAGCACTGATTGGAAGGAAGGCATCCTTTACACACATTAACATCCCAGAGAGTGGTATTAAGGCATTAAGGAATTATGGCACGCTACAATACTTGCCACTTGTGTTAGTACCGCGACCTAAAACAGGTGCCTGAGACCCCAGAGTGCAACTCATCTGTCCCACAAATGCATCTGTCCTTAACCATAATGGCCATTACTCTTTGGAGAGGCTATGGAAAGGATGGGTCGTTGTGAAGATCAGGACCATTCAGACTGTTCTTACAGGGACCACACCAAGTTTTGCCGGAAAGAAGAAATTTTCCAAAGCACTTTGTCTCTGCTAATGGCAAAATACCAGAACTTTAATTCTGCTCTGACCTTTCTCTAGCACACTTTGCAACTCGCTGGCTGCTTCTTAGAAAAGGATGCTATGCATTTATGTAGCTGATGTCAGAGCCAGTATTATCACTGATAAAACGGCATTACTAGAAAGATGATGACAGCATAAATGAGTAAGACAGAGGTTCTTTTGGGGGTCATCCCTTTCTCTAATCCACCCTGAATTTTAGTTTTGTCCTTTAAGAATGTTTGACTAGCCCAGATAAAATAATTTATAAATCAATCAAAAATGCAATGAGGAGAAAAAGTACCAAGCAAACAAACAACACATCAAAAAACAAAAACAAACAAAAACAAAACCAAAAACAACCACACCAAAAAACCCTGCATTTGTACATTTAGTCATTAATCTTGATTATCTACTAAACTGCATACATTTTTCCCTGGCTCTGCAACATGACTAAACTTAGATGGCCAGAATCTTCCCAACCTGCACAGAATGTAGTGTGTAAATTAGCCACTGGGCACCCAATAGTTACCCTTTTCCTCTTGTTTTCTCTGTTAGTGCTACACCACAGACATTGATTTAATTAATGAAGTAAAAAAAATATATCATTATAATAAAAATTACAACACTCATATTTACCGATATATATTTCTGTATAGATCAGTGAATGACATCATGATTTTTTTAATAACAGGAGATAATCTCTTATACAACATGGTTTCTCCTTTATTGAAAGATTATACTGTATCTTGTTTGTTCTGTGTTAATATGCGTTTCAGCAGCTTTCTTTCTGTAAATTATTCTTGCACAAAGAACCGTGTTCAGGTCTGTTCTGTATTTGCAAGCTAATTTATACAAGGGCCACAGAAAAGCTGCCATTTGTCCTGAATCTGATGCACTGGTCAGAGTACATACTTCAGCAGGTGGGGGTGGTTTAGCCATATTTCTTCCTAAATGCACACTTAAAGTCATCATGATTCCTAATTAGATGAAATATAACAAGACATATAATTACTTTCTTTGCATCTGTTCATACATACATATTTCCTCATCAGTAGAGATTCCACTACTTGGCCTTTAAATGTGGAAGTTTCTTAATTAGGAATGAAATGCTCTTTTTACTTCACTTATTTTTGGATGCTTTTTTTTATATAAAACTGTGCCTTCAGTTTTTCATATCCATGTCCTTTCCTTTGATTTTTGAGGCCTATGATTTTCTGTGGTGGTTTCTAAGATAAATATTCCCTCAGGAAAAGATCATAAACATCGAAGCATGGTACAGAAATAGTCAAAAAGCATGGCCATTTCTCTGTGTCTGAAATGATCTGTTGGGTTTCCTGCTTATAATAAATAAGAAGAGCACATGTTCCATTACTACACTCAGTGTGAAATAGGGCAGATCCCAGTGCACATTTTCTTAATATTTAACCAAAATCTGACATTTTAAAAAAGAGATGATCCCTTAAAGGTTTTATGTACTAGACATGGTCATTCACATTATTCCTCATTGTTGACAACTTTTTTAACTTCCCCTGAAACACCAGCTTTAAATAGGAAACTTTCAATTAAGTTTGTGCATTTTATTGCTGTCACATTCACTTGTGTACACACATATTAAAGGCTGAAAGAAGCATGAAAATCAACGGCATCCATGACTTCTGTGCCAGTTATGAGAGCATTCTAGCTCAAGCTAGAATACATTTTAAAAAGCCAACAGATGTCCTCTTTCTCTTTATTCCTTCAGTGTTCCTCACAGTGTCCTCTGTTAAGAGAGGAAATTCTCTAGTGTATTACGTATTCTGAAATTTAAAAAATAACACCAGCCCAGAACAAATGCAGAATGTCAGTATTTTAAATTGAAAATTTAAAGCAAAGGATTGCTTGTTTTGATATTTAAGTATGTTTTTAAATCAAAATTCAATTTAATGAAGATAAAAAATATTCAAATAAAAGTTTCAAATATATGAATCTAAAAATGTCAAAACTCAGTTTGTAAATATTTCAGTATATTAAAAAAAAGGTGATGCTTACATCAAGCACCTTAGGGTTGCCAAATATGTAATTTATTTGGACATTTTTGGTCCAGATTATGTTGTGTGATCTAATATAGCCAAAAAAGTGTTGTGGCATATTCCCTAGTGGTCTTCTTGTGCCTCCTCTGGTTGTTATTAGCCCCCTGTTATGGCCTACAAAGTAAAGTGGGTTACAATATCACTGCTCAGCCATTCATCCATCCCAAATCTTAGTTGAAGGTGTCGCTGAAGGAAGCATTGCACTAAAACACACACAGAAATGGTGCAAAGATTTCTGAACAGGAAGCGCAAAGCCAAATTTTACTGCTAGAGCTACAAGGGCTTGGCCTCCATTGAGTCAATTCTGTGTTGGAAGATGAGGAGAAGAGGCAGCTGAGAGAAGAAACCAGTAGAAAATAATAGAAGAGACCAGCTACTCACTTCAGTAGGTGATGTGCATGATTCCTTCTAGAAGCAATGCTTTCTGCTATCAGCTCCAACTGCCCAAAGCAGGGCACCATGCCACACCATCGTCTGCTTCAGGAGCGGCGTCAGCGGCCAGGTGGGCTTTCCAGGACACTGCTGTAGACCACAGTCATTTTGTGCTGCCAGCCCTCTCCCTTCACAGGAAAACACAGACCTTGTTTTAAGAGTTGGCTCCGTGTTCATTTCTACTTTCCTTGCTTAGGAAGTGGGAATGTATCACTGAAGGGCAGGTAGACAGATGATAGAAAACATTAATTTCTTATACAAAAAGCAGGACTTTACTTCCAAGAATAGAGCTCAGTTGCCTTATAAACTCAACGCTATGTGTAATTTCATGACAAACGATGCCTGCCTGTGCAGCCTGTGTCTGCTGAAGCAATGGCTCAGTTGCCGGGATTTCAGTTCTCCTTTCCCCAGCAAATGTGCTTGGCTCCACATTTCCACCTTCGCTTTTCAGTGTACATTTATATTTGTTCCCACCTGTGATGGAACTAGTTTTCATTGCGAAGGGCAATGGCTTCCATAAAGTGGAAATATTTCTCTACCTGATTAATTATCTGTTCACTCACAGGCCTTTTCCAGATGGCCTCCAATCTGCAGGATCATGAACAACTTTGTCTTGCAACGTTAAGTATAATATAGCTAAGCAGGCAGTCTTCTTTCCCTGGCAATATCAGACCCAGATGTCTACTTTTCTGGCACATTTCCTTAATTGTTACATAGTGGTACCTGCTCACATTAATGATGTATGTCAGGCACATGAAGCTGCAAGCTTCAGGGCATTTATCGCAGTAATTCTGAAATATTTTATCATGCCAACCTCTTAGAATTAGATCAAAACAATTGTATTTATGTAAAGAGTAAAGGACATCTTCAGTCTTTACCACTTTATTATTAACCATTCTCTCTCTGTTTTTTTCCTCTTGCAGATACTGCATTGACTGAGCAGATATTGTTATATTTTCCTGATGTAGACACAATCTATCTGGTTTATAGGTTCCTATGTTCAGACCTATGGATATCCACATTGCTGTGATCCATATGAGTTGTGACCCTTAGTATACCATAATGATGAAGTTTTCTGGTTTTTTTTAAAGGTGGATTAAAGGGGCAGAATTCATAATCCAACTCTAGAGACCTTAATCAGGGAGGAAAAGGACATTTCTATCTGATTATATCCTCTGACCCAACGATGGCTGCCAAATATATCTGTCCTTGTAAATATTTTCTATTTCTAGTGCTGTTTGAACACTGGGAGGTATCAGAAATAATAAAGATATGTATTGGGCACAGAGCCACAGGAAGCACTTACAGGCATGTAGACAGCTGAAACTGATTCCTTTTTTCTGCCAGGAAAACAAAGGGTCTTTTATTAAGAAGTGTGTCTTCTGAAATATTTGTTATTCAGTACACATTCTTAAATATTTACTTACACAGACACACAAAAAAATCATATAAAGAGTTTAAAACAAGAGGAAATACAGAACACCTTTCTCCTACTACATATAAACCAGCTGCTTCTCCATCTGGTGAATTCTGTCCACTTCTTCCAACCATATCTACCCAAGACCTGACTTTACTGAGATTCCTGAACACCTCTGTTTCTTATTGGGGATTTTATACATAGAATTATTGCTTTATCTGCCTATGCTACATAATTTCTAATATAAAAGATTACTTTGAACATATATGTTAGCTTAAGAGTATATTACTCTACTTTTTCCAATATGCATCAAACTCCAGTATTGTGGTAAAAAAACAAACACTTCCCCTTGCCCCCAAACCCCTCAGAAACAGGCAATGGATATTGGCTTTATAATTTTTATACAGTTTTAGATTTTTATACCTCCATATAAAAATCTAATTTGATGTAATATTTTCAGTTTCTCATGAAGAATGAAGGCAGCAACTTGAAATATTTGCAGTCTTCCAAAATATTTAATTATATGTGCTGTTGCACTGGATCTGGGAACAGCAGTTTGGTTGCCTCGGGTAGTCATCCTCTTCTCTAGGCCACATTCCTATTTGCAATAACACACTATTATTATGAATTCCCAAGCCACATCATCTCTTTTCATCAGTAAGAGATGTACTGGGGCATAGGTAGTAAACACAACTGCATCAAGATCAAATGGTTCCACTGTAACAGTTTTCACCTGCACATTTTAAAGAAGTCTAAGAATTGTCCCCTCAGCATGGATGGATATTTGGCATGATTTTCTGAAGGAATATACAGACTGAAATCAATCAATCAGAACTGTGAATTCAGAAGATTTGAAAAACTACAAGTTTTTTTAAGTGAAAACCTTCAGAAAAAATATGACTTACCATTTAACCACATCTGACCTGTAATCATTAACTGTGGATGTGCAAGTAGGCATGCATAACTGTATCTGGACATTTGAAGTCCAAACCAGTCTATTATGTCACTGGTGACGATAAGAGTTTATTTTCCCATACATGCTTAGTTTGGACTTATCAAAAGAAAACAGACAGGACGTATTATTATAATGTTAAGTCTTCCCTTCATATCTGCAGCTTAAGAGCTCCACAAAGACATACATTAAATCCAACTAAGGATGAAGTGAATCCTCAAAAGGAAAACTTTAAAGAGAAAACAGTCAGAAACCTCAGCAGCTAATTGCTGTGCAGATTTTGCACAAGAAATAAAATGAAATACAGGAAGTTAAATCAATGAGTCATCCTGTGAAAATATGTATCGGTAGATTTTCTGTGGCAAAGAAAACACTCAGAGAATTGCTGGGATTATTTTAAGAAAGCAACGTTTAACACTGAGCGTAAATGTAGGTTTGTGTTTATGAGTCTTTATTATACAGAGAGATCTATAGGTATCTAATGTAGTCTGGATGAAGAATATGTAGACACACCATGAAAGTGTGTCAACTCAACTGTTCATATGTACTGTTGGAATTTGCAGATTTCCATTTGACTTCCAATATTCTATCTGTTTCATCCTTTTAATGTGCATTAGCTAACATTTCATTTTCTTGCGTAAGGTGTTTGTTAGGAACATACATGCACTTGCCCATACCAACAGGTTGGCTGGGGTCCAGTGTCCAAGGAAGGTATACAGGAGTTAACAGAAGTTTAAAAAAACATTCTGTGGGTTTTTTTTTTTTTTTCTTCTTCTTCAATAAGAAACAAAATTCACCTGAATCCCCCCATGATCCCCTCTAGACAGCTGGTAGAATCAACAATTAAACAACACTTCTGCTAGCTGTTTCTCTAATGAGCCTCCTTTGATTTTCCACATCAGCTGTGGAAAAGCCACAGCTGTGGGGTCTCAGCAGTCTTATGAGGAGCGGCTGAGGGAGCTGGGGTTGTTCTAAAGAAGAGGAGGCTGAAGGGGAGACCTGATCGTTCTCTACAGCTCCCTGAAAGGAGATTCTAGGGAGGTGAGTGCTGATCTCTTCTCCCAGGTAACTGGTGATAGGACAAGAGGAAATGGCCTCAAGTTGTCAGGGGAGGTTTAGATTAGATATTAGGAAAAACTTCTTCACTGAAAGAGTGGCTAGGTGTTGGAACAGGCTGCCCAGGTAGGTGGTGGAGTCACCATCCCTGGAGGTGTTCAAGGAGTGCATCTATGCTTGAGGACATGGTCTAGTGGGTACAGTAGTGTTGGGTTGATGGTTGGACTGGATGATCTAATAGATCTTTTCTA
Organism: Eurypyga helias; assembly: GCF_000690775.1. Classification (NCBI taxonomy): domain Eukaryota; kingdom Metazoa; phylum Chordata; class Aves; order Eurypygiformes; family Eurypygidae; genus Eurypyga; species Eurypyga helias. The sequence continues at coordinate 54,109 of NW_010259558.1, forward strand.
ACCTTAGTGATTCTGTGAATAGTGAGGGAGAAAAGCAAAGGGTCTCCAAGCTTGGCTCACATTTTCAGTTAATATAGGAAAAGAACTGCCATGTGAGTAGGATCATAAGGAGGGAGAAAACTAAAGCCAAGAGGTGAAGTTGAATACTATATATGTTTGCTTCCTAGGACCCTGCTAGCCACATTTATACTACTGCATCGCCCAGTGTTCTCAGAAAGTTAACATAGGAAACACATCAAAAATCCACCCAGAACTTACTTCCTTCCAACTTATCAATGTAAATGATTTTTGCATCCCAGTTGAATTCTTTCTAATTTCATTACCTTTGTCCTCTGCAGGTTTAAATTTACCACATTCTGTTTGCATAGTTTTTACATTTATACTTCCTTTTCAAAAACCACCTTATTCTTCAAGGCTTGGCACAATATTTTGAGAAATAAAGACGCACAGAAGGCTAAAATAAATATTTTATTCTAAAATTCTAGTACCTGAAGGATGATAACCTGGTGAATGGAAATCTATTCTGAAAAGATATATTTACTTTATAATTAGTATGTAGTATATGACGCATGTGTAATGAGAAAAAAAAAATCTAATTGCTGGTATTTGTTCACTTTCAAGGGTGAAAATCAATGGATAGGCAAAGAAAGGGGTTCAGAGTTTAAAAACATGGGATCTTAAGATCACTTATTTGATTTTGTATAAATTTTCAAAATCCAAAACTTTCACAAGAGCTTGTCACAGGTGCAAAGTGAATTAATAGGTTTAGTGTTTGATGAGTTTACCTGTATCAGAGATGCCATTTTTTTGCCATAATTTAAATTTTGATATTTTTATGTTGTCAGGATTATTTGGATAATGAGGAAAGCTTGAAAACATGCTCTTTCCATCTATATATTAGATTTCAGGCTGTGACTCCCTTCCAACCTTACAGTCACATTTAAGATTTTATATTTTAATTAAGACATTTTATTTTATAGTTAACATAATTAATATTATATACCAATATCTAGTCACCTCCCTCTTTCTAAAGATGTGAAGTCTCTGAAACATGAAATGTCAATATCTTCTCTAAAACTGAGCTCCAGAGTTTAGCCTTCAGTTACATGAATTCAGAATGAGGTCTTCAAGATTTGTTTGTGTTCCCATTAAACTGAGGGACAATATTGAGATGGGAGCAGAGTCAGAGCACAAGGTATCTTTCTCTCTGCTTAGGAACTTGCTTTTTCCACTTTGATGTTGCTGGCATCCCCAAGAAAGCAGCCTTGTAACCCAGTGTTCATAGGTGCAGTCCTTTCACAGCAGAACCACAGTGGGGGAGGTTCACAGGTTACAGTCCGTGATTGCCTGTGGATAAATTCATTAAGTTGATTCATCAAGGGTGAATACTGCAAACACTTACCCTGGAGGTCAGGGGAAAATGAAAATTTAGTGTGTATCTCAAACAGCCCAAGAGGTGAGCAATAAAATCTAATAGAGGTTACCTGTTCTGTACCTGATCCTCTCTTAAGTGTAATTAACTGGAAATCATCCATTGTCTTGAACAGGACCAGCACTGGGCCCTGCAGCCTCTAAACAAACCTGCTGTAAAATATTTTCTGTAATCTATTCCCCATTAGTGGGATTATATAAGTATCAGGTCTGAACATTTCACCTGTGTCATTTTATTCAGCTCTGCTACTGTACTAAAAAAAGGGGGATTATTTATCTATGCCATCCATCTAAAAATTGTTCTAGATCACGAAGTGTTTAAAGGTGGAGTAGTACCTCATACAAATACACTTGACATTTTTAGGATCACATACCAATGTAAAATAGGTATCATGAATTATTTTAAAAGTTTTGCGTACTAAAGCTTGAAATCATCAGAACATTTTTTTAAACAACTGACGTGCATGTGTAAAGAAGATTCACAGAATAAAAAAAAAGGCAAAAACCAGTACATGTAAATGCACTCACTGAAAGATTCATTCCCAAGCACAATATACATTTTTCTAACTGAAGAACTGCAGTTCCAAAAGTAAAAATTAACATCTATCAGGGACAACTTGTAAAATGGCTGCTCTGGGCATAAACCTGACGCAAAATACGTTCTATTATCTAGCTTCCATTAGTGAGATCATTAGCAGATTTTGTAAACACTAGCTGTAAGCATATTTATGAGATCCTTTAGTCTCTTCTATTGCTTTAAAAAAAATATTATTAACGTATTCCACCAGTGAACAATTTTTTTTTTAAGTGTATGAAGCCTCTGTTCAAAAGAAAATGTGAGTATTACAAAAGCTTTCATTAACTTGGGCAATAACTCCCTTTTTACAGTTTCTTTTACTTAAAGCCAGGACCAAAATGCTTGTGGTCTCTACAATTGCTTTCAACATTTCACACTTAACAAAATGGGGTGAGAATGTAAACAACCATATCTAAATTAGTATCCTGAACTTACTAGTTTGTATATTTTGCAAGTTTGTTTGAATTTGTTGCTTTGAACTAGAATGGTGTGATTTATATCGAAGAAACCTCTCAAAAATATTCTTTGTGAAGTGATTCCAATATAGGAAAAAATACTCCCCTCCCTTTCACTCTTGTTTTAGATACATTACAATAATCTGTACCTTCTCTTCTTTTTCCAGCTGATCTATAACCTTGCGGGGACTGTATTTCTGAAAAGCTAAAAGAAATACCCATACATCACCCATAGATCACAAAGTTCACATTGAATGTATATGAAATGATTAATTTCTTGCACTAGAAAATATCACAGCTTCCTTATCATCCCCTTCCACCTTCTCCATTCCCGTTTCTTCTCCCTCTGAGATACCTATCTGGACAGGGTGAAAGAGACAAGGTCAAAAAGAACTAATCGGTAGCCAATCCTCTGCTAAAGAGTTACAAAACAATCAGTCTTATCCCCAGTTAATTCTGAAACATGGGCAGGTGGTGAGCCCTGTAAGGGCCCTGAGCTGCAGCTAGTGCAAATCAGTGTCACTTCACTTGAATACAATTAGACCAACTTCACACCATCTAAGAATACGCTTTAGGATTTAGTTTAGCTAATACCAGAGCCAACAAAAAGCAGTCCTTGATTCTTAAACCCGAGGTCGACTTAGGCAAGCAGTAAGTTATTGCTTGCTTTTGTTTATCATTCAGAGAGTTGTTGTTGTTTTATCTTTTATTAAGAAAGGAAAGATAAGTGCATTAAGGTGTATCTTTCAATCCTTAAAACATTTTATAGGTCTGTGTGGACAACTGATGCTATCTTCAAAGGCAATAATAAGAAAATGTACTCTGTAAATTGTATTTTATCCTCACAGTTTAAGGATTTTAGTATTTTTTTGTAATAGCTGCAGGGATTCATAATGCAGGTATATGAAAATTAGAATTTCTCCACATTTTGCAAACTTTTTATTATGCATGCTATAGGCAAGCTAGAAAAGATAGGTATACCAGTGATTAGGAAGGGATACATTATTGCTACATTATAATGCGCAAACAGGTTTTATGTTCTTCTGTAGAATATTAGAAGCTCAAATTTATTGAGTCACACCATCTTATCATCATTCAGCTTTTAAATTAAGGAAGCAATCATTGATTTATATCAGGTATAAAGAAGTTCCCTTGTAACGTTACTTACTGATACATGGGGTATAATTCTGATAAAGTATAAGAGCATGCAATACGTTCATTAAGAACTATTTGTATTCATGTAAAAAAAAAGGGCAAAATACATTCATTTGCTATTTCAGTTAACCTCTTCAAAGTGACATCCTCTTATTATCTATTATTATCTACTAAGAAAATATAAACATTCAACAAATCTGCTTGAACGATTTTTCACTTTATTGAGTACAAAGATTAAAAAGTAAATGCAATATACCTAAAAGTTAGAAATACATCTATGATAAAGGGATATAATCATACTTGCATTGTTAAATATCACAAAGGAGGTTATGAAAGAGACTACCTTGATAGCTAAAAATTCATTCAGCTTTCTAGCTAGTAATAACTAGACCTTATTTTCTGAAAGTAGTGAACAAATGCTCAAATTCAACAAATGGCTGAAAGTGTGTGGCTAATTCAGTTTCACCTTTTGGGGCTGCAGATTGCACATCTGGGTAGTCTTGTGGGTTTTATTTGTTCCCATGAAGAAAGCTTGCAGATCATGCTTACCGTGTATATGTACGTTCTTGTTTATATTTCATCTTTGTTGTCATCCTTATGTTCATGAAGAATAGTGAACTTTATCAGTGGTCCTGTAGTAAATAACACCTGCAGGAAAAGATCCATAGTCTGGTCCTATATTTATGATCCCCCTTGAAATTATTTTCCCAAAACCAACAACCAAAGCAAAATAATTCTTCTATGGAAGCTGTTTGGCTTCCATGTGCATTTCTTAAGAAATGTTAATCAAGATTCCTGGAAGTGAAACTAGTGGCTAGCCTTTTCTATTCCAGAATTTTATTAAACTAAATGTTTGCTTCTGCAAACTATTATTGATTAGGGCAGTTGAATTTAAAAACTGAGTATTATTGTATTCCTCTGGTTCATTGGGAAAATTATGGAGAAAGCACAGATTTGAAGTGATGAGAAATCAAAGACTGGTGACAATATAGGAAACACTCTATATTGTGATATTTTAGGATATTTTAGGCAGTCAATTTTATAAATTACAGCCCACTAATGGTAAGATACTTCTACATCTTAAGTAAATACCTCCTAGAAAAACAGGGTCAGCTAAATGCATATGCTCTAGTTTTTAAATAAGACAAAACAGAGTGAGATAATATATGATTTTGATATTGCATTTGTAAACCTTTTATTTGAGGCTTACTGCTCTTGTTCCAAATAACCCAGTTATCATAAAGCTGTAATTGTCATATAAAATGGACTCAAGTTAACTTCTGAGAGTGGCTGAAATACTCTCTCTGTTTGACAAAAAGTATGTGTGAAAAGAAACACATTTTGAGGATTTTTTTTTTACTCTTACTGATTTGATTTTACATTGTTTTAGGTGCTTGCTATTATTTCTTACTTCAATTGTCCACAATTTTCAGAAAGGAATAATCATCTCTGCCAGTTCTGTAAGTATAACTGTGGATAATTTAATGAATATTCTGATTTTCACTGGATCTTAATGGTGGAACTGAACAGAACAAAGTACTAATTAGAACAATAAAATTGCAAATATTATGGAAGAAATTGCTTGACTGTTACAGTACTAAGCTCTTCTAAGTTATATTTTGGTCTTGTAAAACGTTGTTCATTCTATTTCAACTAATGAAATTATTATCTACAATTTCATTAAATACACCCTTGTGTCTGTTAATCTGGTTGAAAAATGGCTCGAGTCCCTTAAATAAGAGAACTTGAATAGAAGAAGAAAAAGACATCAGAAATACTCAACCTGTAACAATTTTATTTTTTCTTTATTTCTTTTCAAAGTCAGTCCAGTTAGTTTATCCTACATGTGGAACAGTATTTAACTCAGCTGTCTTTGGTGGAAGATGATGTGAGATGATTATGTGAGCTTTTCAGCTTTCCAGCAGACTGGCAATAATAAAGAACAGTAACGCTGGTAATGTCTTGAAATAGCATATCTATTTCTGTAATCAATATGTGATCATTACCTCATTTCGAAAGAGCCCTTTTCCTTAGGATTTCTTAGAGATGAGGGTTGAAGGAGAGAGAGGTACTATACTCTACTGAAGGACAGAAAGAGAGAAGCACTCTATTATACCTCATATTCTGGGTATTTCAGGTAAAATTGTCCTTTACTCTTTTTTGGTAGAAGCTAAATTGCCATGATGTATGGTCTTCAGTTATAAATAAGTATATGGGAAATCTTTTATAGAGCATCTTTTAAAAACCTAGACACTTGTATGCCTCAATTGCTGACTCAGAACACAGCTGGGTTCAGCCGTCTTTCATCATATAATCTAAAAAAAAGTCAGAGATGCTAATGATTAATTATGAAACTGTTAGGTTGAGTCTAAATCAGAGTTACCAGCAAATGTCATGTTAATGTTACCTGATGTTAAGATGAACATATGCAAAAAGATGTTGGGAATAAAAACTTTTTTTCATTAGAAGGCTAACTCCAGTGTTTGTTAATAGCCCTGGAATCTGACTGCCTTAGTTAATATACAGCTTCTGGGTAACTTATTACCCAGAGTATGGAATTTATTATCCAACCTAGTTTTGCTTTTACTCCACCACATTAATTTGGAGACACCAGTGGAAATCAAGCCCTTATCTTTATAGGAGCATTCCAATACTTCTTTAATAATGGTCTCCATTATTTTCAAGTAAAGCACTTAGAAGATTACAGCAAGAGATCCAATTTTGCTTAACACATTTCTCCTATTCAGAGATATATTATAGAATAAACATTATTAGATTACTTGATTTAAAGCAAGCACTTTATTCCACTGCTCTATGAACCTGTTTAAACTCATAGCTTTTCTAAATTTTATTGCAATCTCTTGAAAGAGTTTTAACCCTGCACTGGCACCTTCAGCTAGAGAACCTCAAAGTGAAGAGAAAGCCAAAATACAGTAAATGCACAGATGCTTTAAATCCCCTTACAGTTCAAACACATGTATGCCTGTATTTTTGCCTCAAAATTTTTTTACCTGCACTAAACTTTTTTTCTGCCAGTGCTGAAGAAATTAGTAAGATTCAGAGAGTTAAGTAAAATTCACATCTTAAAACCCAGTTTAATTTCCTACATGACACAGAATACTACCCTACTATTTCAAGAAATATCAGATGATCTGTGTGCTTATGTGGAACAGAGGTGATAGGAGAATTATTTTACCCCATTTTCAAAACAGGTTATACAAACCAAATTAGAATAAATATTCTTAAACTCAGTTCATGACAACATTTGTCACAGGCAGTTAGGAAAATCTGTAGGCTGTATAACTCACAGAAAATAATTGCTGAGATTACATTTTTTTAAATTATTTTGCATAATTTAAATGTAATTTAATCTATGTTATATTCATAAATAGTAACAGGGATCTGAGTTCTATGAGGCTTTACTCAACAAGTCACCTGTAGTTAATCTTTACATGGTGTATTCATCTGTCCAGGTGAACTGTTCATTCGAGATTTGCATCTGATAAAATATAGGTTGGTAGTAGACAGCTATAGTATATCTTTCAAATAAATTGTGACTTACACTTAGTAAAAGTGTAGTAATAGCTAAAAACGATAATACACAGAGGAACTACCACAGTTTGTGATTTTCACAAAAAGTGTGAGTGAATATAACACATTTTGATCTAATTATTTTACAGGTGTAGGTGTACCACTGAATCACTGTAGGAGATACAGTGTGTCTAGAAAATGAATAAAGAGATAATTTTAGCTATCTTTAGTATGTTAAAAGTAATTTTAAGAGTAGTCTTGGGTTAATAACAACATAAGATTTTGTATTTAAGATGTCCCCTGATGACAGAGGTAGCTGTCTTGAAAAATGAGAACCATATTTAAAATTAAAACAAAACAACCCAAACCCACAATTTCCTCTATTTTAATGCCTGTCTAGCAGGTTAGGAGAGAAAAAGCACACATGACAGTTTTTTTCCTCCCTGCTAGATACAACTGAAGATTTAGAGAACTTGACGCTTTCCTTTTGGATCAAACATTTCAGATCTGTCAATAGACATAATTCCTAAAACAATGAAAGAATTTAAACTATATATGTATATAAAGAGAGAGAAATGAAGGCTTTGGTTGGTTTTTGGTGGTGGTGGGGTTTTTTTTGGTTTTGTTTTTTTTTTTTTTTTTTTTTTTTTTTGTGGCGGGGTTAAGGATATTATAGTTTATAAAGAAAGCTCCCAGAGAATGCAATATTTATGTGTGCATTCCTTACAGATGATAGTCGTTTAAGAGAGGCTTTGTGGTTAACCCCTGCCAATGGGAATGTATGGATTCTGGTAGGAAAGAGGATTACATACTACCACAACTTGTAGGAAAGTTTTATTTTTAAAGCATTGACTATATGGTTATGAAAAAAGATTGAGGAGTTTTGAGGAGAATAGTAGTAAAGTGTAGCTCTGTTCTTGCTCCTCCTGAAATGAGTAGATGAAATAAGCCCCTCTGAGAGGAGGAAAATCTAGCTTAGAAGTTTTATGCAAAGGTAGAGACCATTTCCTAACTTTATATACAGCTTACAGCACGTTTCTATAGCAGAAAGTTAAGGATATTTTTTATTTTCTTTTAATGAAACTTCTCTAGGTCAGATATTTTGGTAAATATCAGACATTTGACTCCTATAATTCTGCTTGGATTTACTTTGTGTCAATAGCTTAATAAATATTTCTGTAATAGAAGCCATATCAGAAACATACAGTTATTTTAAATTGTAGAATAATAATCACTGCTGTCTCAAGTAAATAATAATATTTCAGAGAAAATTATTCTTCTCTATTTGGTGGATCTACTTCCTGAAGAAAAAAAAAAACCAAACCCACAACTCCAAAACAAGCAAAAAAAACCCCCAAACTTTGGGTATTTCATCAAGATTTTACTTTCCAGAAGTCATACAGCCTTTCTGCTACTTTAATTAGAATGAACAAATATGGAACACTTTGCACTGTATTCTACATGTTATTGCATGCTGACACACCTCCCCCAGAAGTCTGGCCACATATCTAATCTTGATTAGATGTAATAAGCTTTAAAGAGAAAGAAGCTGATCTATGAAGTTTAATCTCTTCTTACATCTTAAGAAGGACAATCAGGACTAAATTTCAAAAAGACATATTAAAAAGCCATGTAATAAATTGTGATGTGTCAGAAAGTCATTTTTGCAGAGAAAATGAACAGGCATATAAATAAATGCATGCACAAGTCCAAATATTTTGTAGGAACAAAGATGATGTCCAGTTTTAATTACATTTGATACTGCAGAATAACAGAAACCATGCGTAAACAGAATTTCTAAAAAATACATTTCTAAGGCAAAACTGAAATTCTGCTTCTTGAAATTACTAGAATATCTCTGAAGAATCGTCTAAAGCTTTAGGATTCTCCTTAAGTAGGTTACATTTTGAAAAGTTCCTAAGTTAATTGTTGCAGTCTCATTGAAATCAATAGCAATCAGTGCTGGATCCATACAAAAGACTCAATCTTATTTAGGCAATTTTTCATCCTTAGGTGCTTACCTGTCTATCAGAATCAGAGCTCTGAGCTAGCTGGATAAGTTTCTTGTGAAATGCATGGAAGGTCACCCACAAAGACTACACACCTCCAAAAATACAGCTGGGATTCCTGCTCAGGTCTGCCTGAGCCAAAAGCTCTTAAGTTCCACAGAGACAGAAGGTTGAACATTACTAATTGACAAGCACCTGAATTTCTGTTGCTTGTTACAAAGAAGAGGTCTGTTCCTGATGTTTCTCTGCTACCCACTTAATAGACATTAAATCCAACAAGGATACATCTTCTAGGCACTGCACTTGTATCTTCAGCTGTTCAACCTATTTGGCATACTCCAACATTTCCTATCACATGTTTATGAAATCTGGATTCACAGAGAACCAAGTTTTCCTCCTCAATCAGTTTGGGAAATAGTCTTGTATCTGATTCTCAGAAGGTCTGTGTCTATGCCTTGTCCTTTGGGCAGTAAACTCCATCCCAGCTGCCTTTTCACTCTGTGAATATCAAATTGGTCAATACAGATGTTAAGCTGTTTCAGTAAAAATGCGTGTTGCACAATATGCCTTTTCACTGTCAAGGATCACAGTAAGCTAAACAGACTAAATATACAATGGGTTTCAATACAGGTAGCATTGAGATCTCTCTGCACGTAGGGTTGATAGCCACAGGCTCGGATCCTCAGCTGTTGTAAGTGTATGTCAGTGGAACAGCTTTAACTTGGAACTGCCTTGATTTAAACAAGGCATATTTGGGTTTCGGCTTTTTGGTGGTTTTTTGGAGTGTGGGGGGGGTCTTTCTTATTCCTTTTCTCATTATCTATGTTTTTGACAACTTTAGTCTGCCTGTCTACCCAACCCTCTCTTTATGTCTTCACCTGTGTTTGGCCATTTGTCATGGTTTAACCTCAGTTCGCAAAATAGTATAAGGGCGCTCTTACACCTCACCCACACTTCCTGCAGCAGAAGGGGAGATTCAGAGGGAAAAGAAAAGGAAGCTTGTAAAATTGAGATAAGAACTATTTACTAATGGAATATAAATTAATTATATAAATAAACTAATATGTAACTATAATAAGTAATTCAAATAATAGAAAATAAAACATAGGATACAGTTGCTCACCACCCGCCGACCGATGCATAGCCATGCCCTGAGTAGTGAGAGTCACAGCCCAAGAGTGATCACAGTAGAGCCTGAGCGAGCCCGACAAGTGACAGCATGACCAGAAAAAGCCAACCAACCCACCAAGTCACTAATGAATGAGCAAGCAAAGGAGTTAAGGAGGCAGCAAAAGAGTGAAATGGCCCCTGAGCCTACACCCTGCTTACGTCCCAAGCATGACGTACTACAGAATGAAATACATCTTTGGTCAGTGTGGGTCAGCTGTCTGAGCTGTGTGTCCCCACGCTGCCTGTAGTGAGGGGGTTGGGAGCGCAGCTGCAGCATCAGAAGGTGGGAAAGACCGTGAATTTGGTGCAGGCACTCCCCAGCGCCAGCTAAAAAGACACCTTGTCAGTACCCTTCTCAGGGCAAATCCAGAAACACAGCTTCATGTCAGCCACTGTGAAGAAAGTTAACTTTTTCCTGACTAAAACCAGCAAAGCATTACATGTTGTTGCAGGTTGTGAATTAACTTAAAATTTAAACCTCGAAAGGTAATGATCCCATTTTGCAAGACTTTGTTTTGGCCTCATCTAAAAACAACAAGAGCACAATATGTTAGATTCGAAAAAAAGGCTTAATGACGAGAGACTTAATAATATACAGCTATATGAAATGTTGGTGGGGGAAGTGACAGTATGAACCACGCATGAACTCATTTTCATTGCTGTATTCAAATATAAACTATAAGCATATGATGAACACAGACATGAAAGGGGAAGAAAAAGGAAAAGGATTAAAGTTTGTTGAGGCAAAGAGATGTCTGAAAACTTTGCATAAGACACTTATTATTCATACTCTAAATGTGTAAAATTACTGTATTGTATCAATTCCTCATTACATTAAATAGGAAAATGCTGAGAGATGTGAAGGGCAAGCACAGTACAAAACATACATCAGTTACAAATTCAGCACTGCATTATATGGTGTTGTTGCTCAAAACAAAATAAATGTTTTGAACCCTTTCTGAAGTTTCCAAAAGGCTTTTAATAGTATTATCACCATGAGACAAATCATCACCTTTCTTGCTAACTGGAAAATGCAACTTTATAACTGTATTAAAAAGCTACTGTAAAACAATGATCCAGAGTAATGTCTAAAAGCATTTGTTAGAATATTCTTTCATTCTGTGGTAGTACATGCTCAGGGCACAGTTCTTGACAGGGACAAATGGAAGATTGCATTTTGATGGCCAAAGATACCTACAAAAACGAGAGAGAAAAATTTGCAATGCCTTTTTCTTCAGTATATTCACAGTGCTTTGTAGTGGGAAAGAGAAGCTTTTAAAAAAATAAAATGCAGATGGAGGCGGGGGTGGGGAGGGGATGGGGAATGACTTGTACAGCCTACCTTCCTAGAAAGGGGAGCAGTGAATTTGAAAACCTAAAAATTAGAAAAAAAATCTTCATAATTTTCTTCCCTATATTCTGCCCCAGAGAAAGCAGCAGGTGAAAAAGGAGCTATCTGTCATTTTACACCTGACTAGCAATACCCAGTTCTTGTTCCCTACAACCATACTTACAGGTTAATCAGACCTACAAGGAGTCATGGACTTCTCGCTTTTTGCTAGTTTCTTCTCTAATCAATGTTTCCACAAAGCACAGACTTGGATTCTTGTATTGATTCTCTTATTTAACTATACTCACATTCAATTTTTAGAGAAGTCTCTCTGTGGAAATAAAAAGAACATGCCTTATATCTTTCCATCATGATGCACTTGATTTACTGTAAGGAATTTCACTAGTGGTCATTTTCTGAACATAAAGAAATATACAGAGATTTATATAACCATATATCTCTTCACTTAAATATACATATACATGGAGATATATGTATATAGTACAAGATATGCATAAAACATTTCTGGCAATCAAATATCAGCTAGAAGAGGTTATACAACTAAATGTGTCAATGGAGCAGGTCACACTGTACTTCTCATACTGAGCAATAGCATGGTTTGACAACAGCAGAGAAATGGTGGAACTATACTGGAAAACAAAGGCTACAGATTGAGCTGGGTGTTTCAAAGAGGGACAAAGATCATGGGCAAGTGAATGAGCATTCATCCAAGTTTTGGAGCACCTGACCCATGGAGCTTCCCACAGGGCTCAGCATTGGAAAAATGCTGAGAAAAGTGCCCCTTCAGTATCTCTATGGCTTTTTAAGCAGCTCAGATTCTGAAGACATTAAATAGGATTAAGACATGCTTCTCTATTTACCTTACAGTTCTGTGTTTCTTCTCTTCTGATCTCCAAAGACATTTGTGGACACGGGGAAGCTGATTCCCATCCAGACACATTGCAGAGAGACATTGTCTCTGAAGTGCTGCTACCGCACACTGACTTGCTAACTCACTGCAATGTGATGTAGATAACCTTGGCAAATATGGGGGATCTTGAGCACTTGTAAGAATGTAGATAAAAAGAATGGAAGATGGACCCAGATGATACACAAACTTTACAAAACTTCCATAAAATAAAAAAAAAAAAATTAAATCCCTAATGTAAAGCCAGATTGTCCCACAAAGTTTAGACATCCAAACGTGATGAAAGAAGTAGAAAAAGGTCAACTAGAATCAGCTGAAACAAAAAAAAAACCCACAAACAAAAAGTCCCTCATCCAACCTTCTGTAAACAAGACCAGAACAAAAGACTGAACTGTTGCTTCTGTATACCTGAGCTACAAAGTAATGACCAAATTATTGGTGCGTCACTCCCTTGGAAATTAATTTTATTCTCTAGTTCAGCGCAATTAAATCTTTGCCTTTAAGACATCAGTGGAAGGGAATGGGAGTTATTTTCTTTCCACACACCCCCCAATGACATCTCTTTAAGTAGCAGACAGGAATTTGCCCTCTGTTTTCAGTTTGTATAACATCATACTGTGCTTAAATAACCTACAGGGTGAAATTTAACCTGATACAGCTTCAGTTCCTTCAGGAAAATACAGCTATATTTTCCTTAGCAAGTTACTCTTCAGAGGTGTGATATAACATCTGAAAAACAGCATTTTAAGGATCAGAGGAAATGTCACCCATGGGGTACAGTGATGGTGTGAAATACAGAAGCCACAGCTCCTCACAGAGGAGCAAAGTTTAAATAAAGATACAACAAACCCAACAATGCTGGGTCACAGTAAACCGAGAAAAGTCAGGCAAACATGAATGGGTCATGCTTCACTTGCAGTCCTACCAACTACATCCAGAAAACATCCTTCAAACAACAATCTACTTTTCTAAATAGTCAGTGTATGTATTTGCTTTAGACAGAGGCATAAAAACAGAGGACATGCTTTTGCTCTCCGGCTTTTTTTTTCTTTTCTTTTTTTGTCTATCTATATAGTTTTTATACAGTTCGGAAGCTCAGTTTCAAAATAAAATTCAATTAAGGAGGATTAATTAGTCAAATTTCTACAATGATATGCCAATCCACATAGGTCCTCAAACACATCACTCCTGGAAAGTAAAGATGGAAACAAAATTTTAAAGTTTAAAGAAAACCAAGAAGGTAGGCTTAGAGACTTCTTAGCTTAAAACTACTGCAAGCAGCATATAATTGCTACAAACAGTTTGGTTTCTTTCACAGCAAAGCATGTATCCAGTGAACGTATCATGGGTTTACTTCTGTTATCCAATAATCAATCCTAACTGCTGCAACTGTAGCCCTTATTCACAGGTACAGTGCATGGATCTATAGCCTGAAACCCATGCACATAAGCAGTATGCTGTTTGCAAGTCTGTTTGGTCAGTCTCCTGTTATTCACAGTACTCACTTAGGTCACACGGTGCTTTTTGTTGTCTTGCTGGATGACCTGGATTTTTTTTTAAAAAGGAAGATAATAAAAAATGACAGGCAATTATTAAGACCAAATGCTGTTGTATCTACTAGCTATTTTGAATGTGAAAATCAGATATGTTTGAACTAATTACATTTCAAAGACTTAACAAGTTACGTGGATTTCAATTACGCCTTTTTACCTGAGGAGAAAGAATATATTGTCCAGTCTATCAAAAATATTTATTCCTACTTAGGATTAACCGATAGATAGAAAGTCTATAGATATTACTATTTGTACAAGAGAACCATGACTAACATCCATTTTTAGCTTCAGAAAACCTATACTTGGTAGAATCATGTTCTTAAGAGGCTGTGAAGTCTGTGCCGCTCAGTGACACTCTTCACCCTTAAAGATCTTCATTCTAATTAAACTTAATATTAAGAACTGAATGCAGACAGGTTTTCCTGCTTTCAGTTATATGAAGTGAGTAATTCCATAGCTATATGCACATTAATTTACCTAGAACATAATGCAATTTGCCTACCCAGTTTCAAGTGATACTCGCAGTCGCAGAGCTATGCTGAAACTCCATTCACATTCCATATATTCTTGCCTGGTGAAAAAATAGTTGCACATGCATGTGATTGCCTCTTTGGATCCCTTTCAAAGCCTTCTTTAGGAATCTGAATACGCCCTTCTGTGGGAAAAACTGCAGAAACAAAAAAAGGAATGAAAAAGTCTTTAAGACTGTCCTTCTTCCCAGAAGTTTCTCAGAACTTGATTGAGGGCTTCAGATACAAGGGATCCTAAAAGAGCAGGAAGGATCAAAGTCCCCAGCATCAAAACATTTTGGTTTCACCTTTCACTGCACCTCCTACTTACAACCATTGGTGTAGAAACAGTAAATCACAGAGAGGGAGGAGATGAAGCTCTGGGAAAGATGTTTAAATGGGAATTCCACCGTGGAGGGAGCCTGGCAGAAAGGTTATCTAAGTTGTACTATTTTTCTGCTTTGATCCCTCCTGGGAAAATACACACCTTTCACATTCTTAGTATCTGCATCCCAGAGAAATTGCCAAGTATCCAGAGCTACAAGAGAACTGTGTGATCTATACATACCTGCACACAAACACACTCAAACATACTGAGAGCATAAATCAGCAGGCACTTACAGTGATTCATTCACTGTGAAATCATAGTCTGCAAAATCAATGAGTTACTGCTGTGTAACCGAAGGTAAATTTCACTCATCATGGATAATTCACATCTATTGTGTTTGGCAGGATTTTGTCAAAGAGTAATTGAAAAAAATATGATTATTATGTATGAATGGCATTATAAATATCACAGACTGTAATGTGAAAGATATCTTTAAATTTTCAGTTTTGAACCACAGCATTTTGGGCACAGTGAAAGAAGTCAAAGCATTTAGTGGTTACATGAAAATTTTCATTAGAAAAGTAGGTTTATTTTAGGCTTCCTTTTGTACCTAGATCAAAGAAGCTTGTGATGTGCCTCATGATTCTGAATAATATTATGTCTGTCCCCAAGGTCTTCACGTATCCCAAGGGAATTGGCAATACACATCAATTGCTGTATAGGTGTAAAACATAATAAATGGATCTTGGTATACTAGCTATTATGAATTATAGCTCCTCATGTTTTACTGATTGGTATGAGAGCATCTGTATTGACTTACAAATGATGCTCAGGGAAGTGCATACATGTTCGACCTGCTTATGAGCTGAATTACTGAAAAACCCTTGGAAGATGAGTGCTTCTCAGACCCTACATAGCATAAATAACTATGAAGAAGTCAGACATAGTGTGCTTTAACGTCTTTCCTGACGCCTGAACTCTAGGTGTCTGTGTTTTCCCATTTGGAAGGAATGAAACAAAACAAACAACTGTTCATACATTGTTATTAATCATTTACAGTGAAGTAACTATCCCACATTTGTATGAGCTAAATCTATTCAATGTGCAATTAATTAGATGTGAGGATCAAAGCCGCTTGTTCCTTTTGATGTATTATTTTTATAATATATTTTTTAATGTTCTGTCTTTTCTTTTCATGCCAACAAAGAATAATAGAATGGCATGTGACATGAACATAGATGTTCACACGAAGTTAATACAACACATGCAGAGGTTGAAGCTAAACAAGAAATTTTGTACTAATTTATTCCTTATGTAATTTATCGAAACTTATGGTAAAGAAGATCATTCAGAAGGAAACACATTTATTTCTATAGATTTAGTTCATGGGTTAGGGTTGTCAAGGCCATTTAAAGGACAAGGGTTTTCTGTGTGAACATTAAATAAACAATTGGATATTCATGTAATCTCTGGGTTTTTTTGTTGTTTTGTGGGTTTGGGTTTTGGGGTTGTTTTGTTTTGGTTTGGTGGGGGGTTTTTTTGGTTTTTTTTTTTTTTTCAGGGACTTAATAACATCAGAGCTTAATTGGTACCCCAGCTTTTTAATATCAAGGAAAGGGCACATTGGTCCAAGTGGTTCTCATTATATGCTTGGAATATGATTACATAAAATCCCTTCATGGCAGTTATTCCTTTGAGGGGATGTTTTTGGGAGGGCAGACAGTCCTGGGTCTATCTGATTTAAGAGCAATCTCCTTTTACCTTAGTTATTAAAAGATGAGTATAAGAATGCTCTTAACGGGTTCCATCCAGCCCAGCATCCTGTGCTCTAAACATGGACAACAGAGATGTCTAGGAAAGAATATTTAGTAACAGTCATTCGGTGACTGGGCAGAGTGTTGTGATCAGCAACAGAAAGTCCAGCTGGAGGCAAGTCAGTGTATGCCCCAGAGGGTGATACTGGAGCTAATTTTTAGCACGTTCATTTGTGACCTGGACACTCCTCAGGTGAGGAGAGGCTGAGAGCTGGCACTGTTCTACTTGGAGAAGAGAAGGTTCAGGGGGATCTTATCAATGTTTATAAACATCATATGAGAGGGAAAGAATCTGGGGAGCCTGACTTCTCTCAGTGGTGCCCCGTGACAGGACAAAAGGCAATGGCCACGAATGAAAGCACCTGAAATTCCCTCTGAACATAAAGACTTTTTTGCTATGAGGATCGTCAAACACTGTCACAGGCTACACTGAGGTCATGTAGTCTCTGTCCCTGGAGATATTCAATACACAAATGGGCATAGTCCTGGGCAACCAGCTCTAGCTGACCCTGCCTGAACAGGGGGGTTAGAGTAGATGATCTCCCTTCAACCACTCAGTGACTCTCTGTGATTCTGTGACAACAGGAATGCT